>NC_056726.1:1349814855-1349914855 GCF_019279795.1 Protopterus annectens | reverse complement strand
ATATCCCAATGCTTGAAACGTATTTCTTTAATTGATTTAATATCTTGAGTAAAGAATAAAGCTATTTTTTGTGTTTTATTCATATTTTCAGGGACGTTTACTCTATCGACTCTGTAGGATTCTTTCCCTTCTTCTGAGAAAATGGGGCATGCTCTATCCATTCTAATGTCTTTTGTATATAAGAACCCTTTCTCTATTTCCATGTATTTATAATTTCTTACATGCAGTCTTTCACTAAAATCACTCAACTCTCCTTCAAAATTATTCTGTGAGGGGTTCAACCTCGATGCTCTAATGGCTTGTCCTTTAATGATATTTGAGAAGATATAATTAGGGTGCATACTGTCCCTGTGCAACAATGTATTTTTGTAACAGGACTTCCTATATACTCCTGTGTTAATTTTGCCATTTTTTAATCGCCAAATAGATATGTCTAAAAATGCGATGCTATTCTTAGAACTGGTCATGGTAAATTTCAAAAAGGAGGTCAAAGAGTTAACTTCCTTTTCAAGCCTATCCAGTTCTTCTATGTTTCTTGTCCATAGAAAAAAACAGGTCATCAACAAAACGTCTGTAAAAGCATACATATTTCTGATATAAATCTAAATGGAATCATTTCTGCTCTTCCCATAAGGCCATAACTAAATTGGCGTAGCTATTGGCACACGAGGTGCCCATAGCTACGCCATCTTTTTGCAAGAATAGATCTTGATTAAACAAAAACACATTGTTTTCCAATACCATTTCCAGTAGCAAGCAAACAAACTCTATTTTATTAAATAACATGTCAGAATGTAATGTCAAGTAAGTTTGAATACTTTCCAGACCAAATTCATTAGGTATATTAGTGAAAAGGGATTTAACATCCATAGTCACCATTATAAATGGAAAGTGATCTGGGAACAATCTAGTCCCCTCATATACGTCCAATAAAAACTGTCTGGAATCTTTAAGTACATGTTGATTAAGATCTACTATAGGTCTTAAAGTTTCTTCTATATATATAGATAGAGGCTCTGTAACCCACCCTAGACCAGATACTATCGGTCTCACTGGAGGGTTTTTCGGGGCCTTATGAATCTTAGGTAGACCCTGAATAGTTGGTATAATGGGATTTCCTACTAATAAAAACTCATATAGGTCAGAATCAGCCATGTCCATTTTGTATAGATCATCTAAAGCACTGTGCACCCTCGCTACAAATTTTTGTACATCTAAGTTAGTTATAGGACTATAGAAGTGTGTATCACTTAACATTTCAAACATGCAAAAATCATAAAATGTTCTATCTAATATTACTATAGGACCTCCTTTATCTGCAGGTCTGATGGTAATATTTCTATCATTCCTCAGATCATACATTGCTTTAACTTGTCTAGATGTCAAGTTATTTCTCATAATATTAGTGTCAGTGTCTTCAGTTAAAGAATAAATGTCTTTCTCTACAATCTTGCTAAAGGCATCCAACAAAGGGTGTAAATTTGGAACATAAAGACTAGGTTTCTTATAGGTTCATAGGTTCATACTAGGCTATCTGCCCAAGGGCATTTATAAGCCTAGCCCATAGTTATGTGGCTTTCGCCACCCCTTTAGTTTGAATAAAAACTATGCCTATCATTTTTCTGTGCCTCTGTCAAGCAGTGACACTGAAGTAATCCCTGGGGTATATCTGCGATCTCCCATCCATTGGTCCAGATTCCTCTTGAACAAGACCAGCGAGGTGCTCTGCCTCACATGTACCGGGATTTTGTTCCACAGCATAGGGAGTCTCTGGGTGATGAATCTGTCCCTCCAGCACGTTCTATTTATAACCGTGTCAAGGTTTAAGTCTCCCGCCCTTGTGGTTCTGAGGGATCTAGATTTTTTGAGGTGAAGCATATTCATCAAATCTGGGTTTGACATGGCCTTATATGTCAGGCACAGGTCACCTCTGAGCAAGCGGTATGAGACTGAATAGAGCTGGAGTTCTTTCAGTCGGGCAGCATAAGACATATTTTTGAGACCCTTTATCCTTTTGGTGAGGAACTTTTGGGGCCTTTCAAGCTGCATCAGGTGTCTGGTCAGATACATTCCGAACGGGGCATTGTACTCAATCATAGGTCTAATGAGTGATGAGTACATTCTTAAATTGTTTATTCAATACCCTTGAACTAGTGTCACTAAATAGCATTTTCAGTTGCAAATTCCTAACAAAACGTTTAACATCCAAAATGGTATTTGTTAAACTACTCCGTCTAGATGGTATAAAAGATAGACCTTTATTTAATACCTCAAGTTCGTATTTACTTAATGGCCTGTGTGAAAGATTCCACACTAGGTCATCCTTTCCCACATTTTCTTCAAAGTGGGTTCCTTCATTTCTCCTGTTAGTGCCTTCCTCTTCTGCCGCCCCCTGCTCATTCAGCAACTCCTCCCTCGATGGTACATGTCGGCAATAGGGAAAGGGATAGGAACTTCTGAGATTTTATTAATACTACTGTGCTTAGGCACATTATATGTCTTGTTACATACTACAGGCTCTTTACATTCAAGAACACCATTATTTCCGATATTTAAGTTTGAATTGGTGTTACTGGTCACTGAATCAACATTTCCAATTATTGTATCAACAGTTGGTTTTCCAACAACAGAGCCATCAACAAATTGTGTTGTTACATTACTCTCGACATAGCTATTACTGTTGTTATCAACACTAGGAACAGAATTATTATGAACATTATCATTTGAAACCAACTTCATACTAGAAGTCATGATTGTTTGTCCCTTCATTAGTATTACTTTTGTTACTAGTAACAGGTTTAATGCCTGATCTGTTAGTAACAGTCTGTCTGTTGATTTCATTCCTGTTGTTCCTGGGCCAAGTGAAGACCTGGCCATGTAAGAAATCATAGATATCCCTGGACAGTTTATGTTTTTTCTGTTCTAACAGTCTCTTTTCAAATAAATTGACACTGTCTACTAAACAATCTATTTTAGGTTCAATGACATCATTGCTGAAACTGATGTATACATCAAGTTGTTTTTTCTTAATAGTCTCTTGTAAAAGATGTTCTTCAGGTACAAAAAATTCATTAAGGAGCTTCATATAATTAATGCTCACCTCTATATTTAATTGTTGCCACCGGCATAAAAGTTCTGGATATGTATTGCCGGTAGTCGGTCTTCACTTGTCCCACTTACTAGTAACAAAAGTAATACTCTATTATTAAAACACTGTTCAACTTTCTGGTAATCTCTAGTCTTATCCCTACCCTTTCCTACTAGACTTTCACCTAGTCTGTTCTAAATTACCTGCATTTCTGATTGTCTCCTTCCTCATCTCTTCTTCTGTGGTTCTACCCGCTCCGTTCGCCCTGCGGGCTCACTCCGCTCCCCTCCCTACCCCCAATTCCCACCCACCCCCAGGGGTCCTACTCTTATAGCTCCCCAGACACACCCCCTACACCCTACTGACCTATCCTACCCTTTCTTTGTCTAACCCCACCCCTCTATACACCCCTCCTACTACTTACCTCTTCCTCCTGGTCCTCTCTACTTCCTTCCCCTTTACCTTAACATTACACCTCTCATACTATTTCTCTCCTTGATCCTTCCACTCTCTCCACCATCTTTACCCCTCTCTGATATATTTTTAATATACTACAGCTCCCCCCTACCCTTCTTAACAGGCTCACTACCTCCTACTTAACTAATCTCCCTTATCTTTCTATCTTCTCTCTCTTCTGTCCTTATTTTTTGTAAACAATGACTCCCTACTCTCCAACACTCTGTATTCTATCAGTCCTACTCTTAACCACCCTATTTTCCACTTACCATCTTACCTTCTTTGAAACCTCACTTACCATCCTGCCTACTTCCACACAAAAACAGACCTCAACCATATACACCTTCACATCATACTCCAATACTAAATCCACCCCTAATTACCTTCTTCCCAGATTTCACAGACTATCTCACCTCAAATATATCCCACCCTCAGATAAAAAACCTAAACTTCTAACCTTACCAAACAATAACATAATAGACAAACTAGGTAATCCCACCTTACTAGATGGTGACATTCACCCCAACCCAGGCCCAACCGACCTCACCCCTCAAATATGCTCTTCAAATCTTAAACATCAACTCCTCATTGGGCACCTTAACATTCAAAGTATAAACAATAAAATACCCCACCTTCATGCCCTCCTAGAGACCCACTCTTTTGACATTCTATGCCTCTCAGAAACCTGGCTTAAATCAAGCACCAAGGATTCTGAGATAATACCCCAAGGCTATAACATACTTAGACAAGACCGAGCAAAGCGTAAGGGTGGTGGAGTAGCAATCCTTTTTAAAAATCAACTTAACATTACTACTCTACCAACATGTCCTAACCAGGATAGCAAAATAGAAGCCATTACAACTAAACTCCAACTAAATGCTAAAAAAGCCCTTTATATCATATGCTTATATCTACCTCCAGGTAACAATATTCCAATATTAGAAGACTTTCTTAGTTGGGTTTCTACCACCTACCCACAAGAAACAATAATCCTAGGTGACTTTAACATAGATTGGAGTAATATTAATGCTGAAAATCCATCCTCTCATATTAATCTACACAGTTTCTCCCAAACTATCACCTCTACCACCAGAATAAATAAGCACACTAAAAGAGAAAGCATATTATATTGGATACTCACAAACAATAATAACAAAATATATAACGTAGGTACCTTGCCAGATGATATCAGTGATCACTTCCTAACTTATATTTCTAGAGAAAAGTCAGATTGTGTAAGTACCCCTAATATCCAACAAATTCGCTCTACCAAGAATTTTAATATTAACCTTTTTCAGGCTGAACTCAGCATCTGTAACTGGAACTCCTTAAAAACACTTCCTCTTGATGATGCAGTTATATTCTTTAATACTACTTTCCTAGCCATTCTTGATAGACATGCTCCAGAGAGATCCATTAGAATGAAGTCAAAAACTGCCCCTTGGCTCTCCAAAGGCACTAAAAAACTCATCCTTACCAGAAATAAAGTCTGGACCAAATGGAGATGCCACAGAAATAACCCAGATTTCCTTTACTTCCGCCAGCTTAGAAATCAAGCTAAAAAAGCTGTAATCTCAGACAAGAAAAAATACTACTGTGAACATCAGCAAACACATCTTAACAACTCCAAACAATTTTGGTTATCTGTGAACAGACTCCTCTCCCCAGGTACTGCCAAAACTCCCTCCCCACTAAATGCCAACCCAGACACTCCTCTCCTGACTGCTAATACTTTTAACTCTTTGTTCTCAGAAACTATTCAAACCCTAGCTAGACAAATGAATACCAACAACTACTACCCCCCAAACAACCCAGCTAGCTCTTCTTACAACTTCTCTCTAAAACCTACATCTACTTCTTACATCTATAAACTCATTCACAAACTGAAACCTTGTACTCCTTCAGCTGATAAGCTACCCTCACTTTTCCTCCAAAAAGCAGCCAAAGAAATCGCATACCCTATATCCATACTCATAAACAGAACTATCCAAGAAGGATCCATCCCAGAAATCTGGAAAGTCTCTCACATTATTCCTCTACATAAAGGAGGAAACTCTACTGACTACTCCAACTATAGACCAATTGCTCTACTCTCACCCCTAGCAAAAATTATGGAAAAATGCATTCACCAGCAACTAGTACAATATCTGTCTCTTCACAACATAATAGCTCCATGTCAGCATGGCTTTAGACCTCATCACAGCACCACCACTGCCCTTCTTTCTTTTACAGATACTATCAACAAAAATCGCAACAATAATCTTCTCTCTTCTGCTCTTTTCATCGATCTCTCAAAAGCATTCGACATGGTCAATCACTCTCTCTTAACCAACATTCTTGAATCTCTATCACTCGACAACCTAACTATAAAATGGTTCACTTCGTATCTTAGCAACAGGCAGCAAGCAGTCATATGGGAAAACCATATCTCTTCTCTTTTGCCTGTTTCTATCGGAGTTCCTCAGGGCTCCATTCTTGGTCCCCTTCTTTTCTCTCTCTTCATCAATGATCTTCACTCTGCTATCCCACAAGCAACATGCATTCAATATGCAGACGATTCAACCCTTATCTGTTCTGCTCCTTCCACCACAGAACTGATCTCACTCACCCAAAACGTATTTAATACTGCTGAAACATGGTTCTCAAAACGATTCCTCCTACTTAACGCCAAAAAAATAAACTCCTCCTTTTCACCCCCACCTCTCGTACCACCCCCTTACACTTCTCCATCTCCTCTAACACAAACACTATCATCACACCTGACTCTACTACAAAACTGCTAGGTATAACTATCGACAACAATCTCTCCTTCAACCAACACATTAACTACACAATCAAATTAGTTAACAGAAAAATAGGATCCCTATATAGAATTAAATCTTTTCTCACCCCTGCAACTAGAACCAAAATAGCCCAATCACATCTCTTATCTTCACTTCTATATGCTTCATCTATTTATACCAATCTTAAAAAAGCAATCTAGCTAAATTAACAACCTGCTACAATAATATTGCCGCTTTGCCACTGGTAATCCCTTCAGAACCCACCACTGTCTAAACCTAAAACTTCTAGGCTGGCTTGAATTCCAAAACTACTTGCTTATCCCTCAACTCTCGATTGCTCATAATATACTTTATCAACCTGACCACACACCAATACTTTCCCAACTGATAATCCCTATAACAATCTCAACTCCCTACGCTCATCTCATAAACTAATGGCCAAAGCAATTAAGTCAAACAACTTTGCGGTGACTGTCTTTTCACTAATACTATAGGTAGGAACTGGAATCTTCTTCCTACTGACATAACTCTGACTACATCTTTGCCTCTTTTCAAACAGAAAATTAAACTATACTTCCAAAACCACTGGCTCTGTTCCTGCAGCACACCTGACTAAATTATTTTATTTATTACTCTCTTACTCCTCTACTCCTTACCTCTCCACTCCAACTTCTGTTTATGATCCTACCTCTATTAAAACTATAAGTATGATACCTCTCTGTAAATTTGTTGAACTTGAATAATGATATCTTTCTTATTTTAAAATGAGGAAACTTGTTACTTTTCTGGTTGTATACCTCCCTTGCAATGTTTTAATGATGTATTTTCCTGAGAAAATTCTTTTTGATTTTGAAATGTACTAGTAGATAGTGGAGCTTTTCTCCTCGGGCCTCTGCTGAAAATGGACTTGTTATCCAGCCAGACTAGCCCGGTCAACAAATGTAAAATAAAATAAAATAAAATAAAAAATACTAATGATGGGACAAACAATTATGACTTGAATGCTTCTAGTATGAAGTTGGTTTCAAATGATAATGTTCATAATAATTCTGTTCCTAGTGCTGATAACAACAGTAACAGCTATGTCAAGAGTAATGTAACAACACAATTTGTTGATGGTTCTGTTGTTGGAAAACCAACTGTTGATACAATAATTGGAAATGTTGATTCAGTGACCAGTAGTACCAATTCAAACTTAAATATTGGAGATAATGGTGTTCTTGAATGTAAAGAGCCTGTAGTACGTAGCAAGATATATAATGTGCCTAAGCACAGTAGTATTAATAAAATCTCAGAAGTTCCTACCCCTTTCCCTATTGCCGACATGTACCATCGAGGGAGGAGTCGCCCAATGAGCAGGGGGAGGCAGAAGAGGAAGGCACTAACAGGAGAAATGAAGGAACCCACTTTGAAGAAAATGTGGGAAAGGATGACCTAGTGTGGAATCTTTCACACAGGCCATTAAGTAAATACGAACTTGAGGTATTAAATAAAGGTCTATCTTTTATACCATCTAGACGGAGTAGTTTAACAGATACCATTTTGAATGTTAAACTTTTTGTAAGGAATTTGCAACCGAAAATGCTATTTAGTGACACTAGTTCAAGGGTATTGAATAAACAATTTAAGAAACCTAGTCTTTATGTTCCAAATTTACACCCTTTGTTGGATACCTTTAGCAAGATTGTAGAGAAAGACATTTATTCTTTAACTGAAGACACTGACACTAATATTATGAGAAATAACTTGACATCTAGACAAGTTAAAGCAATGTATGATCTGAGGAATGATAGAAATATTTCCATCAGACCTGCAGATAAAGGAGGTTCTATCCTAATATTAGATAAAACATTTTATGATTTTTGCATGTTTGAAATGGATACACACTTCTATAGTCCTATAACTAACTTAGATGTACAAAAATTTGTAGCGAGGGTGCACAGTGCTTTAGATGATCTATACAAAATGGACATGGTTGATTCTGACCTATATGAGTTTTTATTAGTAGAAAATCCCATTATACCAACTATTCAGCGTCTACCTAAGATTCATAAGGACCCAAAAAACCCTCCAATGAGACCGATAGTATCTGGTCGAGGGTGGGTTACAGAGCCTCTATCTATATATATATAAAAAAACTTTAAGACCTACAGTAGATCTTAATCAACATGTACTTAAAGATTCCAGACAGTTTTTTATTGGACTTATATGAGGGGACTAGATTGTTCCCAGATCACCTTCCATTTATAATGGTGACTATGGATGTTAAATCCCTTTTCACTAATATACCTACTGAATTAGGTCTGGAAAGTATTCAAACTTACTTGACATTACATTCTGACATGTTATCTAATAAAACAGAGTTTGTTTGCTTGCTACTGGAAATGGTATTGGAAAACAATGTGTTTTTGTTTAATCAAGATCTATTCTTGCTAAAAGATGGCGTAGTTATGGGCACCTCGTGTGCCAACAGTTACGCCAATTTAGTTATGGCCTTATGGGAAGAGCAGAAATTATTCCATTTAGATTTATATCAGGAATATGTATGCTTTTACAGACGTTTTGTCAATGACCTGTTTTTTCTATGGACAGGAAACATAGAAGAACTGGATAGGTTTGAAAAGGAAGTTAACTCTTTCACCTCCTTTTTGAAATTTACCATGACCAGTTCTAAGAATAGCATTACATTTTTAGACATATCTATTTGGCGATTAAAAAATGGCAAAATTAACACAGGAGTACATAGGAAGTCCTGTTACAAAAATTAAGAAGTTATGTACTCACCATAACGTTCCATCTGAGTAGGTAAACTTCATTTGTCAGCAACCTATGGGATTCGGATCCGACCTCGGATCCGAGCCAGCAGTTTTCAACGGCTTTAGATCTGAGCTCCAAGCTCCTCCCCCTACCCATAATCCCCTGCCAACCCTGACTGACCTCAGATCAAGTTTGCCCAAAAGCAGATACTGCCCGAAGACTAATACTTTCAAGATAAAGTGGGTAACACTCATGGACCTGAGTATGAAAACATTCATAAGTGAGGGGGCAGGAGGGAGGGACGGTTGCTGACAAATGAAGTTTACCTACTCAGATGGAACGTTATGGTGAGTACATAACTTCTTAATCTGAAGTAGTTAACTTCATTTGTGCAGCAACCTATGAGACAGAGTCCCCAGCTACCTGAACCTTGGGCGGCCTTCATGGAAGGATGTTTCGGAGCATTGCAGAGCCAAAGGATGCTCTCCCTCAGGAGATAATGTCCAATTTATAGTGATTGATAAAGGTATGAGATGAGGCCCAAGTGGCTGCTGAACAAATATCATCCAAAGAGACTCTAGCTCTAAGAGCCGCAGAGGTAGACATAGACCGAGTAGAGTGGGCATGGACTCCCTGAGGTGCGGGCCTGCCAGAACTTTCATATGCTAAAAGGATACACTGCGAGATCCATCTAGACAGTGTGACTTTAGACACAGATTTACCCAAGTTAAATTTGGCAAAGGAGATGAACAACTGGTCAGATTGCCTATGACCAGATGTCCTGTGGATGTAGAAGCGTAGTTGTCTATGCACATCCAGTGAGTGTAATTTACATTCCCCTTTGTTTTGGTAATTAGGAAAGAAGACTGGTAGGTTGATGGACTGGTTAATATTCGATTCAGAGGCAATCTTGGGAAGAAAGGACGGATTGGTCCTGAGGTAAACTCTATCCTTGTGAAAAGTCAAATATGGGGTTTGACACAGAGGGCCTTTAGTTCAGAGACCCTTCGAGCCGAGGTGATAGCGACAAGAAAGGCTGTTTTCCATGACAATAATTTAAGATCTACTGAAGCTGCAGGCTCAAACGGGGGAGCTGTTAAGGCCTGAAGCACCAGCGTTAAATCCCAAGGAGGGACTACATCCTTCACTGGAGGTCTGAGCAGAAAGGTGCCCTTCAAAAAGGTCTTACACAATTTCGTGGTGATCAAAGGGCCCAGTTCATTTCCCACGTGATAATGCGAGATAGCTCCTAGTTGAACCTTGACTGTGGAGGAGCTAGCCCCCTGATGAAACAGCCCTGACAGGAAGTCTAATACCGCTGGCAAAGGAGCTATGAAAGGATCCAAATTTCGATGTTCCGCCCAAATGGAAAAACGTTTCCATTTGCTACTATAGACCTTTCTAGTAGAAGGCTTGTGCACTGCTACTAGAATAGTTTTAACTGGGGAAGAGATACCGGGAGTCCTAGCAACAAGTGGAACTGGAGCAGCCAAGCTGTGAGCTTGAGAATGTCCAGATTCGGGACTGGGAGATCTAGAGGGTGGGATAATAGATCTGGACGGGGATCCAGAATCCAAGGGGGATACACCAGATGAGACCAAAGGTAAGGGAACCAGGGTTGACAAGGCCAGAATGGGGCAATGAGGATTATCCTGCTCCCCAACCTGCTGGCTTTCTGCAGAAACTTCAGCATCAGAGGAAGGGGAGGGTAAGCATAAAGTAGACCGGGAAGCCAAGCATGCACCAGAGCGTCTCTCGGAGGTTCCCCGGAGGGGGAAATGAGAGCGAAGTAGTCGTAACATTTTGTGTTCGAGGGAGAAGCAAAGAGATCACAACAGGGTTGACCCCATTCGGCGAAAATCTGATTCGCTATCTCGGGATTCAGAGACCACTCGTGTGGTAACAGGATGGTGCGACTTAGTCTGTCCGCTAGGATGTTGGACCGCCCCGGAATGTGTATTGCTATAAGAAAGCGGTTGGCGGAGATCGCCCATTCCCACACCCTCATGGCCTTTTGACAGAGTGGGTAGGACCTGGTTCCCCCCTGTTTGTTGATGTACCAGACAACAGACATATTGTCTGACTGAATCGCAATAGTTCCTACAGGAAGAAGGTGCTGAAGTGCTTGCAATGCTAACAGCACTGCCCTCATCTCTAGGACACTGATATGCAGAGAGGTCTCTGTGGGGTCCCACGTGCCTTGGACTGTCCTGCCCAAACAATGCTCCCCCACCCGAGGCGGGAGGCGTCCGTGGTCACCATGGCTAGGGGAGGGGCCATAGAAAAGGGGCGTCCTTCCTGGAGGTTCGGAGATTGGAGCCACCATACGAGGGCCCTCTTGCAAGCCCTGCTGAGGGGAATGGGATGGCTCAGAGGAAATCGAAGGAAGGACCACTGGACCTGGAGGGTCCATTGCAAGACCCTCATGTTCAAATGTGCCATTAGCAAAAGGTTGATTGCCGCCGCCATTGAGCCTAGAGCCCTCAGGACCAATTCCGCCGGAGGAGCTGGAGAATGTAGAATGGCCCGCACATGTAGCCTCAAGGTTCATAGCCGGTCTGTGGTCAAGAAAGCTAGTAGCTGGTTTGTGTCTAATCTTGCCCCTATGAAGTCTATAGTCTGAGTCGGGGTAAGAGATAACTTCTCTATGTTGATAGTGATCCCCAGCCGGGGAGCCAGATGAAGAAAGGCTGCGCAGAGTAGATGCCTTGTCGGGGCGGTCAGGAGCCAGTCGTCCAGGTACGGGTAGACCTGGATTCCCTGGAGCCTCAGGTGGGCCGCAATCACTGCTAACACTTTGGTGAACACCCTGGGGGCTGTGGTGAGACCAAAGGGAAGGACCCTGAATTGGAAATGACTGGCTCCTAGCCGGAAGCGGAGGAACCTTCTGGATCGCCTGTCCATCAGAATGTGGTAGTACGCATCCTTGAGGTCTACAGAGCACATCCAGTCATTCTCCCGCAAAAGGGGGAGAATGGATTGAAGGGTGACCATGCGGAACTTCTCTTTGGTTACTGACAGGTTCAGGGAGGAGAGGTCGAGGATAGGTCTTAAGTCCCCCGTCTTTTTTGGCACCAAAAAGAACCTGGAGTAAAACCCCGACCCGCACTGGTCTGGGGGGAACGTGTTGGATGACTCTCTTTTCCAGCAACTGTTGCTTTTCTGTTGCTGCGGCCTCCCTCTGATCGGGTGGGACATCGCGGGTGTATCTGGGGCTGCATGGGTAAAGAGAAAAGGGAATCTGATATCCTCTGGATATAATGCGAAGCACCCAGCGGTCTGTCGTGATGGACTCCCAAGCTACTAGGTGCTTCGAGAAATGCCCCCCGACTGCCTCCAGAGTGGAGCAGTCGGGCAACCCCTCAGAGGTGTTGCGTGGGTTGGTCCGAAAAGAGTTCTCTGGATCCAAAGTTGCGCGGGACCCCTCTGCCTCTAGGGCGGCATCCACCCTGCCCTCCTCTGATGCAGAAGGGCTGGGAGTCTGGAGCGGGACGGGACTGTTGCGACTTCCGGAACCACATCTTTTTCTGTCCCTTTTAGTTCTTGGAGAAGGACCTCTGGGGAGCAGACAAGCGGACTCCGACGGCAGACAACGTCTTCCCGTCCTTCTCGCTCTGGACCAAGGTATCGCGAACAGTTTTGCCAAAGAGGGCAGAACCATCGAAAGGGGCATTAGCAAAAGACGCCTTGAAGGGTTCCGAGAAATCACAGTGCCGGAGCCAGGCCTGATGCCTCATGACAAGGCCTGCTCCGCTGGCTCTAGCGGCTCCCTCCGTGGCATGGGATAGAAGCCACATAGAGGTGTTTGATATGGATCGGAGAGTGGCCATCCGGGTGGAGTGCAAACGTTTGTCCACCGCAGACATGCACTCGGGGGCGACGCAGCGTACTCTTTGATAAGGTCCCGCTGCAGCCGAAGCACATGTGCCATGTAGTTCAGCGACCTCACAGAGAAGGTAGCCGAACTAAAGACCCGCTTCCCTAAATGGTCCATCGACCGAGACTCCTTGCTCGGGGGATGAACCGAGGGACTCTCCTGAGCTAGTTCCCTCTTGGTGGCAGCCGCCACCAACATGGCATCTACAGGGGGACCCTTACTCCAGTGGGACTTGTCAGAGGGTGGGCTAAGAATTTTGTCCGGGTGCTTGGGGACTGGCTCCATAGTGTCCGGCTCCTTCCACGCCCTGGTAGTAATCAAATCTACCAGAGGGTTGGCCGGAGGGGACACCCAAGAGGTAGACGGGCCTGCTTCAAATGCCTCCAGGAACACGGATTCGTCCGACGTAGGCTTTGGGGCAGACCATCCCCCCTTTATCCTGAGCATCTTCATGATGTCACCAAATGAAACATCTTTGGAGGGTGATCTTGGGGAGCCTTCCCCCTCCTGCAAATCTGTGTCCTCAGTCAAGGACTCGGGGGAGTCCAGGTGCCTCCTTTTGCACTTTCGCTTGTGAGAAACCTCCTCGGGGGGGGGGCTGTCCGAGGAGGTCTCACCAGCCACGTCTTGTTCCAAAGGAACGACCTGGGACGTCAGAGCAGGGTGTCCCTGGGGTCGGGTGATGGACGTCGGGCCCAACAGAGAAGGAGTGCAGAGTGGAGCCGTGGCAAGGGCCGGGGGCCTGGAATCTCTCGACAGGGCCCTCTCCACCACGCTGAATGCCGAGGGACAGCTGCTCTCTCTGGGATCTGAAAGCAGACCCTCAGATCCAACGGATGGATCGGGGCCGGCGCCGAAGCCATTGGATCCGACGGACCAGTATGCTCCGATCTGGACGGAGCCGAAGGCATACCGATACCGCTGGATCCGAAGCTCAGCCCTCGGCTCCGAGAGCTCGGATCCGAAGAAAATGGACCCGACAGACTCGAGGGAAGTGTTGGTGCCGAAGTATCCAAGACTATCGACGCCGACACACCCCCGGCTCCAAGGCTGCCTGGCTCCAAAAACTCCGAGCCCGGGAAGCGGGACGGAGAAGGAGCTATCAGGGCAAAAAAAGGGGTTGAGCTCCCCCTCGGAGGGTGGGGAGGCAGGAGCACTCCCATCTGCAGTTGGGCCTGGAGGAATCTTCTCATCATCTGGTCCAAATCTGCTTCCGTGAGACTTCGGGTTGATCTCGATGAGGCCACCGAGGCGGGACGGGAGTGTCGCCTCGATGACCTCGAAGGAGATCGGATCTCCTCCTCCTCAGGACCCGGTGAAAAGCACAGGGACCGGATCCGAGACGGAGGAGACCCATAAGTCCTGGAGGGAGAAGACCGCTTAGCCGGGGGGGGGGGAGGCGAAGAGGTCTCGGCCAGCCGCTTGTGGTGCTTCTTCCCTCCTTTTATCTTTCCTGGCCTCCCTCTCCCCCGGGCCTAAGGCGGGAGGTTGAGTCCCGGCCAGGGGGAGGGAAGAAGGAGTAGCAGCCGCCGCAGCGGGAGCCACAGGAGGACCGGAGGTAGAAGCCGAATCCGGGGTCAAAAGACCCGCCAGAATCAGCTTGGACCTCCGGTCCTTGAGTGCCCTGGGGTTGAACGCCGCACAGATGGAACAACCAGAAGACAGGTGTTCAACCCCAAGGCACAACACACACCGAGTGTGGCCATCCGCTGGGGACAGCTCATGGCCACACTCGGTGCACTTAAGAAAAAATCAATTTTGGGGCCTCAGCCATTTTAACTAAAAGAGAGAAACACACATGTTAGGCCCCAAACACACACACACACACACACACACACACACACACACACACACACACACACACACACACACACACAACCCTAACGGAACCACGAAGGAAGGGGGAGGTAAAAGACTAAAAAATATATAGTTAAACTAGAGAGGGTTTTACAAAAAGGGACCTGTAAACACACACAACCAAAAAACAGAAGAAAAGAGAGGAAAAAGGTACATTTTTTTCTCACAAAAGACTCAAAAGCTTGGAGCTGTAGATCAAGCTGCTGTAGGATAACCGCGGCAAACTAGATCGGAGGTCAGTCAGGGTTGGCAGGGGATTATGGGTAGGGGGAGGAGCTTGGAGCTCCGATCTAAAGCTGTTGAAAACTGCCGGCTCGGATCCGAGGTCGGATCCGAATCCCATAGGTTGCTGCACAAATTAAGTTAACTACTTCAGATACATTGTTGCGCAGGGACAGTATGCACCCTAATTATATCTTCTCAAATATCATTAAAGGACAAGCCATTAGAGCATCGAGGTTGAACCCCTCACAGAATAATTTTGAAGGAAAGTTGAGTGATTTAAGTGAAAGACTGCATGTAAGAAATTATAAATCAATGGAAATAGAGAAAGGGTTCTTATATACAAAAGACATTAGAATGGATAGAGCATGCCCCATTTTCTCAGAAGAAGGGAAAGAAGCCTACACGGTCGATACAGTAAACGTCCCTGAAAATATGAATAAAACACAAAAAATAGCTTTATTCTTTACTCAAGATATTAAATCAATTAAAGAAATAATTTTCAAGGATTGGGATATATTGGTAGTTAATCCAGATATTAAGAAGTTGGTGGGAGAACATCCACACTTTGTTTTTAAAAATAAGAAAAATTTACACAGGCTACTGTGTTTTCCTAATTATGTGCAGCCATCAGAATTTGTAACTTATAGTGGCACTCAACCATGTAACAAATGTAATTTTTGTTGCCATATATCCAATATTAATATGTTTGTGCATCCTGTAACAAGTCAAGTGTTTACTTTTAATATTAATACTAATTGTGATACTAAACACGTGGTATACATTGCTATCTGTACTTTCTGTACCGCATTTTATGTCGGAAAAACTGACAGAATGTTAAAAGAAAGAGTACGGGAGCACCTCTATCAAATTTGCATTAAGTCTGAGATTAATGCACTTTCTAAGCACATTTTACAGAATAATGTCACACATTCTTTTAAATTTTCAGTAATATATGTTAACTCACCTAATATTAGAGGAGGTGACATAAAAATCATACTGAACAAGCAGAAACAAGTTGGATTATTAGGTTACAAGCCCATGTTTTTCCTGGGCTTAATGATAGAGTTCCACTTAAACCTGCACCTAAAAATAGGAAAATTAAGTATAAATGAATGTATTATGTTTCTAAGCATTTATTACTATATATATATATATATATATATATATATATATATATATATATATATATATATATTTATTTTGAATGTTTTAAGATTTTTGATAAGATATCCAGAATGTGAGGTTTTTTTTTCAAGAACTTGACAAGATTTTTTCTATTAAATATTTATGTTTTGAGTTATTTGTTAAGAAACACATTTTATAGAGTTTAACATACATCTGGTATGGATGTCCTTTTTAAATGTTTATTAGCTAACTGCTTAATTGCTTTATTAAGGAATTGATGAGACTATATAAGAAGGATTTTTAGTGCCTGTCTGTAAAGGTTTGATAAAGCTACATAGCGAAACCACTTACCGGAATTGTTACTAATAAAAGGATTGCCTACTTTTATTTCTTGAGTTTGGATTTGCTTTTCATATATGGAGGTCTGAACAGATGTTTTTACTTAACAGAAGGTCTGAAGAGACTTATTTTGTGTATCCTATACTTGGATTTACTTGGTGTATGTTATACCTGAACTGACGACAGCCTGGTTTGACCCTGAGCAGTAACTTTTTTATATTTATATTTACATGCTGGAACTTTTTTGCTTTCTGCTCAAGGTCGGTTACTTGCTAGTGGTATCGATTATTATTCTGTGAGTTATGCAGAATACTACTGTAACATGCTGTGCCGATTACAAGAGGTATTGAAAGAAAAAAGGAGAGGGAGGCTGCGGAAAGGAGTTCTCTTATGCACGACAATGCAACTGTTCACAAGGCTGGCAAAACAATGTATGTTTTCACAAAACTGGGATTTGAGTGCATAGACCATCCACCCTACTCACCAGATCTTGCTCCACCTGACTATTTTCTGTTTCCAAACCTTAAAAGAGTTTGACAGGGCAGCAATTTTCCAGCGATTCTAAGGTGACTGCAGCAACGGAGGAGTATTTCACTGACCAGACTTTAGACACAAGATGACAAATGTGTTGAACTTCAGGGTGAATATGTTGAATAACTTGTAAGTTTCATGGCTCCACGTCATTCCCTTCTAGGTCGGCCTTAGAAATTTTCAGCACCCCCTCGTAAATGTCACAGAAATCTTTGAAATTGAATTTAAGTTATCATAACATATAAACTATTATACATCACCTACATTTAAAGTTTGGCATTTCAATACTGTGATGCTGCTTATGTAAATTTGTCAAAAGAGGTGACAACTGCCTTTAAACCCCTGACTTGATCTCATTGTTTTGTTTTGCTATGAAAGGGAGGTGTTACGTTTACAGTAATAAAAACAGTGGGGAAACAGTTCCACAGCATTCTGTCCTTTTTTTATAACAGCTGCTGTGCTTCTGACATTAGCAGGATTAATTGCCCATCTAAGACTGACAGCAGTACCTAACAGGGTAAACTAAAGATTTATCTGTATCTATGGTATGTCATGCAGGCAGTGATGAATTCCTCTGTAAAGTTTGCGAGAAGTTAGCTTAAAAAAAAAAAAAAAAAGTAGAAGCCTTTCCCTTCCTTTGATTCTAAACAGCAAGCTAGTTTCTGGTATCTAAACATACTAGAACCACACTGAAGGGAGAAAAGAAACCTAAGCATTGAGTTAAACTGTAGGAGAGGACAGATTTTTTTTCCCTTTAAACAATTTAAAATTTACCAGTAACCATTTATTAGACAACCCTATTGTCAACAGCATTTTGTTAACATAGATGAACACTCAAAGACAGTGATTTCTGTTTGTTACCTTGTTGTGAAATGTTAGAGGACTATTTGTGTATCCCTTACTGAAGTGGTACTGAGGTCTGTGAATTTCAACAGACACATATTGTAATCCCTCAGTAAACATAACTATAATGCTAACATTACAAAATAGCCCCATCCCCCACCAAAATGCTTGGATTTCACAGCTTCATCAGTAGTTAGCCTAAGTTAAGGTCTTCTTCATACACTATGAATGCATCTTTATTTCTCTTCATTGTTCTGTTTACTTTATTGTAGCCCAGTGCCTTTGCTGAATTTAAAAGCCTAGTTTCAGACCAGTTTCAGAAATTGCCTTATATGCAAGGCAGAGATGGCCTCTAAGTAGTCTGTATGAAACAGAATAAAGTGACAGTGATTTGATTTCATGGAAGGATATTCCGGAGCACCGTGGAGCCAAAGGATGCTCTACCTCTCGAAGTGACGTCCAGCTTGTAATGAGTAATAAAGGTATGATATGAAGCCCAAGTGGCTGCTGAACAAATGTCATCCAGAGGAACCCTAGACTTAAAGGCTGCTGAAGTAGAGACAGACCGGGTCGAATGAGCATGGACTCCCTCCGGTGCGGGCCTCCCAGAGGCTTGGTACGCCAACAGAATACACTGAGAAATCCAGCGTGACAAAGAAACTTTGGAAATTGGTTTACCCAGATTGAATTTGGCAAAAGAAATGAACAACTGGTCTTATTGCCTATGATCAGCTGTCCTATGAAGGTAAAAACGAAGCTGCCTGTGAACATCCAAGGAATGCAGCTTGTATTCGCCTTTGTTTTGATACTTAGGGAAGAAAACAGGAGGTTGATGGACTGATTAATGTTAGCTTCAAGCTACTTTAGGAAGAAAGGAGGATTGATCCTTAGGTACACCCGGTCCGGATGAAAAATCAAATAAGGCGGTTTCATGGACAGGGCCTGAAGCTCTGAAACTCTCTTAGCCGAAGTAATGGCTACCAAAAAGCAGTCTTAAAGGACAAGTATTTAAGATCCACTGTGGCCGCAGGTTGAAGGGGAGCGGTCAAGGCCTGAAGTACCAAGGAAAGATCCCATGGGGAACCGTTTCTTTGACAGGGGTCTGAGCAAAAGGTGCCTTTTAGGAAGGTTTTGCATAACTTAGCCGACATAAGAGGCCCTGAATCGTGTCCAACATGGTAATGAGATATGGCCGCCAGCTGAACTTTGACCGTGGAACTACTGGCGCCATCATTAAAGAGAGTAGTAAGGAAATCTAGAACCAAAGGAAGGGGAACCGTGAAAGGATCTAGGTCTTGCCGCTCTGCCCAAATGGAGAAACGCTTCCATTTACTGCGGTAAATTTTTCCTGGTAGAGGGCTTGTGGGCCGCTACCAGAATGGCCTTAACTGGGGACGAGATACTGGGAGTCCTGATTAGGAGTGGAACTGGAGCAGCCAAGCAGTCAACTTCAGGTTGTCCAGGTTCGGAGTTGGCAGGTTCGACGGGTGTGATATCAGATCCGGAATGGGATCTAGAATTCAAGGTGGATTCACTGAATGAGACCTTAGGTAAGGGAACCAGATCTGTCGAGGCCAGAACGGGGCAATGAGGATCACTCTGCACCCCAACCGAGAGGCTTTCTGAAGTACTTGTAGCATCAGAGGTAGAGGGGGGTATGCGTAAAGAAGACCGGGAGGCCAAGCATGAACTACAGCGTCTCTCGGAGAATCCCCTGGAGGGGGGATTAGAGCGAAAAAACTGTCGCACTTGGCGTTTAAAGAAGAGGCAAAGAGATCGCAACAGGGAGTCCCCCACTGTGCGAAGATACGTTTCGCTACTTGAGAATTGAGAGACCACTGCAGGGAGAGAATGGTGCGACTGAGCTTGTCCGCTAGGATGTTGGTCCGACCCGGAATATGCGTTGCGATGAGAAAGCGATTGGTGGAGATCGCCCATTCCCACACTCTCATGGCTTCTCGGCATAAAGGGTAAGACCTGGTTCCCCCCTGTTTGTTGATGTACCAGACCACTGACATGTTCTCTGATTGAATCGCAATTGTTCCCAGGGGAAGGAGGGCGTGAAGTGCTTGCAATGCCAAGAGCACCGCCCTCATTTCCAGAACACTGATATGCAGGGAGGTCTCTGAATCGCTCCATGTGCCTTGGACCATCCGGCCCGCAAAATGCCCCCCCCACCCGAGGCGGGAAGTGTCCATGGTCACCATGGCGAGAGGGGGAGATGCACAAAAGGGGCGGCCCCTGTGGAGGTCCGGAGAATGGAGCCACCACAAGAGAGACCGCTTGCAAGCCTTGCTGATCGCAATGGGATGATACAGGGGGAGGGAGAGAAATGACCATTGCACCTGAAGTGTCCATTGAAGCACCTGCATGTTGATGCGGGCATGCGGAAGAAGAGTAATCGCTGCCGCCATAGACCCTAGCGCCCTCAGGACCAATTCCGCAGGTGTTGAGCTGGAGTGAAGGATGGCCCGCACCTGGAGTCGCAGATTCCAAAGCCTGTCGGTTGTGAGAAAGGCTCTTAAATTTCTCGTATCTAACCTGGCTCCTATAAATTCTATTGTTTGAGTAGGGACCAGGTTGGACTTCTCTATCTTTACCGTGATGCCTACCTTGGGAGCTAGACGAAGGAAGGAGTCTCTTGCCAAAGAGAGTAGATGCCTTGTTGGGGCGGTGAGAAGCCAGTCGTCTAGGTATGGAAAGACCTGCACCCCCTGAAGCCTCAGGTGGGCCGCAACCACTGCTAACACTTTGGTGAACACCCTGGGGGCTGTGGTGAGACCAAAGGGAAAGACCCTGAACTG
This sequence comes from Protopterus annectens, assembly GCF_019279795.1. Lineage (NCBI taxonomy): Eukaryota > Metazoa > Chordata > Ceratodontiformes > Protopteridae > Protopterus > Protopterus annectens. The sequence goes on along the minus strand of NC_056726.1, from coordinate 1,349,894,170 downwards.
GTAGTGACTGGCTCCCAGCCGGAAGCGAAGAAACCTCCTGGATCGTCTGTCCATCCGAATGTGGTAGTACGCATCCTTGAGGTCTATAGAGCACATCCAGTGATTCTCCCCTAGAAGGGGGAGGATGGACTGCAAAGTGATTATCCGGAACTTCTCTTTGGGAACTGACAGGTTCAACAGGGACAGGTCTAGAATGGGTCTTAGGTCCCCCGTCTTTTTTGGCACTAAAAAGAACCTGGAGTAGAACCCTGATCCGATCTGGTCTGGGGGGACGGGCTGGATGGCTCTTTTTCTCAGCAGATGGCCAATTTCTGCTGAAGCGGCCTCCCTCTGATCGGGTGGAACATCGGGGAGGATTTTTAACTTTGGGACATGAAGAAAGGGGATCTTGTAACCTCTGGATATAATCCAGAGTACCCAGCGGTCCAATGTAATGGACTCCCATGCCGCTAGGTGCTCCGAGAAACGTCCCCCGACTGCCTCCAGAGTGGAGCAGTCAGGCAACCCCTCAGGGTTGCTGCGTGGGCCATTCAGAGAAGGGTTCTCTGGACCCAAAGTTCCTGGGAGCCCCTCTGCCCCTAGGGCGGCGTCCTCCCTGTCCTCCTCTGCCGCGGAAGGACTGGCTGTCCGGAGCGGGTTGGGAATGCTGCGACTTCCGGAACCACATCTTCTTCTGGCCCTTTTGGTTCCTAGAGTAGGACCTCTGGGGCACAGAGAAGCGGACTCCGATGGCAGACAGCGTCTTCCCGTCCTTCTCGCTCTGAGCCAAGGTATCGCGAACCGTCTTGCCAAAAAGGGCAGAACCATCAAAGGGGGCGTTCGCGAATGACGCCTTGAAGGGCTCCGTAAATCGCAGTGGCGGAGCCAGGCCTGCCGTCTTGTGACTAGGCCCGCTCCCGCAGCTCTAGCGGCTCCCTCGGTAGCGTGGGAAAGTAACCGCATAGAGGTGTTAGTCACAGAACGAAGACTGGCCATACGGGTGGAGTGCATAAGTTTGTCCTCCTCCGATATGGACTCTGGGGGGGATGCAGCGTATTCCTTGATAAGATCGCGCTGCATCCTAATGACGTGTGCCAAATAGTTGAGCGCCCTTACTGAGAAGGTCGCTGAACTAAAGATTCGCTTCCCCAAACGGTCCATCATCCGAGACTCCTTGCTCAGGGGATAGACTGAGGGACTCTCCTGGACGAGTTCCCTCTTACTGGCTGCTGCCGACAACATGGCATCTACCGGGGGTCCCTTGCTCCAGTGGGCACAGTCAGCAGGGGGGCTAAGGATCCTGTTGGGCCTCTTAGGGATTGGCTCCACGGTGTCCGGGTCCTTCCACACCCTGGTGGTAATAAGGTCCACCAGGGGGTCGGCAGGAGGGGAGACCCAAGAGGTAGACGGGCCCACTTCAAATGCCTCCAAGAACACTGACTCGTCCGAGGAAGACTTTGGGGCAGACCACCCACCTCTGATCCGTAACATTTCCATGATGTCTCCGAAGGAGACATCCTCAGGGGGTGATCTTGGGGAGCCTTCCCCTACCTCCAAGTCAGTGTCTTCGGTCAAAGACTCAGGGGAGTCTATGTGCCTCCTTTTACACGAATGCTTGCGAGGTGCTTCCTCGGGGTGGCTGTCCGAGGAGCTTTCACCAGCAATGTCCAGAACCACAGGAACTGCTTGGGGCAGTGAAGTGGGCTGTCCCAGTGGCCGGGTGATTGAAGCCTGGCCCAGAGCAGATGGAGTGCGGGACGGAGCCGAAGCAAGGGCCGGGGGTCCGGATGCCCTCAACAGAGCCCTCTCCACTACATCAAAGACCGAGGGGGAGCCAGCCTCGACAATAGGATCCGAAAGTCGGCTCCCCCTCGGATCCGATGAGCGGATCAGAGCCGGCGCCGAGCCCCTCAGATCCGAGGGACCAGTGCGCTCCGACAAGGACGGCGCCGAAGGCTCACTGAGTCCCTCGGATCCGAAGCTCGGGCCACGGCTCCGAGAGGTCGGATCCGACAGACTCGAGGGCAAGGTCGGATCCGAAGTACCCAGTACTGTCGGCGCCGACTCACCCGCGGCTCCGAGGCTGCCTGGCTCCGAGTGCTCCGAACCCGGGTAGCGGGTCGGAGAAGGAGCAATGGGCTTAAAAAAGGGGTTCGAGCTCCCCCCCAGAGGGGGGGGAGGCAGGAGCACTCCCATCTGCATCTGGGCCTGGATGAACCTTCGCATCATCCGGTCCAGATCAGCATCGGAGAGGCTGTAAGTAGACCTCGACGAGGCTACCGAGGTAGGCCTTGAGTGCCGCCTCGATAGCCTCGAAGGAGGTCGGGTCTCCTCATCCTCAGGCTCCGGCGAAAAGCACGGGGACCGGACCGAGGAGGGGGAGAGCCAGCAGCCAGAGAGGCCGGAGGAGAAGCCCGCTTAGCCGGCGGGGCCGAAACGGAGGTCTCGGCCCACCGCTTGTGGTGCTTCTCTCTCCGGTCCTTTTTCCTGGCTTCCCTCTCCTCCGACCCTTTGGCGGGAGTTTGAATCCCGGGTGGAGGAGGGGGAGCAGGCAAGGCAGGGACTGCCGAAGCAGTGACCACCAAGGGGGCGGGGGCCGAAGCCGAGTCCGGGGGCAAGAGTCCCGCCAAGACCAGCTTCGACCTCCGCTCCTTCAATGCCCTGGGGTTGAATTCTGCACAGATTGAACACCCTGAAGTGAGGTGTTCAACCCCAAGGCATCGAACGCACCGAGTGTGGCCATCAGCAGGGGAAAGCTTATGGCCACACTCGGAGCACTTTGAAAAAACAGCCTTTGGGGCCTCAGACATCACTATTTTTTTTTTTTTTTTTTTTTTAAATAGTAACAATAAACTAAAACACTCACACAAAGGCCCCAAAAAAAACACACACACACCAACTATGAACCAGCGAGGGGAGGGTAAAAACTATATTAAATTAACCCAAAAAAGATATAAACAGAAGGGAAACCTATAACTTTCACTCAAATTTAAAGTTTTAAAAAATTTTAAAACCTTTAATAAAGAATACTATAACTTAGCTTTTGAAGCTCTGACGACCCAGCCTTTACCATGCGTGGCAAACTAGATCTGAGGTCATGTAGGGAGAGCAGGGCATTATGGGTGAGGGGAGGAGCTAGGAGCTCGGATCCATAGCTGGATAAACCATGCCGGTTCGGATCCGATATTGGATCCATACCCACAGGTTGCTGACAAATGAATTCTCCTACTTCAGATTTTACGGTTACCCATCTAATCGTCCAGACTGCATTTTAAGAGGGCCAGTGATGTTCTCTGTTTGACATGAAGTGGGAATCTGTTCCAAAGGTGTGGTAACCTCTGGCAGACAAATTTGTCCCTCCAGTAGGTTCTATTAATGTCACATACCAGGCTGCGGTGTATAGAGCAAGTAACCCGTGTACCATTTGACTTGTAGATATGCAGCATTTCCAATAAAACAGGGTCAGAAATTGCCTTATATGCAATGATAATAACAGATGGCCTCTAAGTGGTCTGTATGAAACAGAATAAAGTGACAGTGATTTCAGATGCTCCACATAGAACAGATGCTGAAGACCCTGAATTTTCCTTGTGATGAAACTTTGTGGTCTCCTCAGTTGCTGAAGGTGCTTGGAAAGGTACATACCAAAAGGGGGGCTGTACTCAGTTATTGGCCTGATGAGGGAAGAGTACAAGGAGGTTATAACTTCTTTTTTTCTGGAGGCAATGTCCTTACTTATGAGATGAGCAATACAGAATGACCTTCTTACCACTGTGCAGACATGGTGATCAAAGGTAAGGTTGCTGTCAACCTGGGTGTCCAGGTCTCTCACCACTAAATGTGTACTTAGGGTGTTGCTACTGATGTGGTAGTTAGCAGGAACATCACTCTTACTGAAAGGGATGATGATACATTTTTTGCATTGGGTTTAAGGCCATGACTTTGGCACCAATCATTTGTTTGTTTAAGACCCTCTTGTAGGATGATGACATGATTTGGAGAGTCTATGACCGCTCCCAGTTTGTAGTCATCAGCAAACTTTGTCAGACACAGACCTTTAGTTTTTGTTTATACTTTGGAGAAATACATTCCAAACACTAAAGGTCCCAGCACTGATCCCTGTGGAACATCACTGGTTACAGATCTGCTGTTGGAGATGGATTCCCCTGTTTTGACTATATGGGTTCTATCAGTGAGCCAGTCAGCAACTCACCTAACGATATAAGGGTTGATACCTAGCTGGGTGTGAGTTTGTCAATGATGCCTGAGTGAGGGATAATGTCAAAAGCCTTGGATAAGTCTAGGTAGGCTATATACATAGATTTCCCCTCGTCCAGGTCCCTGGTAACTGTCTCGAAGAAGTACACTCCCTACATTCTACAGTCTCTGTTCTACATTAAGAAGGTGTTTTCTGCATCCCTGTGAGAAAAGTGTGCTGATCTAACCTGTCTGAGTTGGGGATTGCTGGTCTTATTCAGTGTTTTCCAGATTGGTAGTTAGCTGAAAACATTTCTCTTTGCTCATATTTAAGCCTTGTGTTTGCGTGGTATAGCTCTTTGTGCAATGGCAGTCACCAATGCCCTTGTATAGATGCAAAAGCCTAGAAGCTCAGTTTTCCTTATGCAGCTGTCAGAGAAACCCTTCCAAGCTTTTCTGCTGCTCTTAGAGCAACTCAGTTGCACACCGTGCAGCACTGCCTTATTGATCTACCATAGCCTACACAAAGTAAAGGTCCCTTTTGCAGTCTCGGTGCTACCAGCACAGTCCTGTCAAATTAACCTATTCCTTTCCCTAATATAACATACAGTAAGAGCCTGCTATCATAGATGGGACATTTCCCATCATCTCTTCGGCCAGCCTGATAGACCTGAGCATCCTGAGCCAAAATAGTAATTGTCTCATGTATACCAACAACCACTTACTCCTGAAACAAACCAACACTTTATATCACAGATATAGTTACACTATGAAACTGGAGGTAAGACTCTCACATAAGGACAAATTGAATGCCAGGTTGTCAGCACACACACACACTTCCCACACTAAATAAGGGCAAGACATGTAAACCCACATACGAGGAGGTACTCACTAGTAACTTATCAAAAGATCAAAGGCCTCTCAAATGGAAACCACTTACAGCTATAACAATGCAGAAAACAACCACAACACATAGTAACACCACACCAGTGTCTCAACAAATAAGCCTGTAAGGAGTAACAACATAAAACCTAATGTATTGGCCTCAGGTGACTCCATTGTGAGGCACACGGATGTTCATCTTACCAGGATGGATAAGGCTCAGGTTATGGTTAGCTGCCTGACACGTGCCAGGATCTGTCAAGTCACTCAACCACAAGTACTGGTATGACTCCGTCATAGTCCAAGTAGGAGTGAATTATTCGAGCTGTACCTCAAACTATATGAACACAAATATAAATGAGCTCTCAGATTATGTGTCACAGACAGGCATAAGCCTAGCCTTAAGCAGCATTCTACCTTCTCCAAGGATGATGTCACAATACAGAAAAAAATGATTCACTTTAACAGTTGGCTTAGCTTCTAGTGTCAGTTCAAGGGCTGTCAAGTCCAATCTGTCAACCTGGGAAGACATGGTCGACAGACCACGCTGCTTTGCCAGAGATGGTCTGAACCTGTCACCTCTACGTTTTTAGATACTGGCAAAGGCATTAGCAACCCTTGTTGTGCCTTTTTAGGCACTGTCAAAATAACCAACTTCTCAACATAACAAAATTCTCTCTAGATAAACTCAAGGTACTGCTGCTCAATGCTAGGAGTCTAAACAAGAAACTACATTCCCCGGAAGCACTCCTAACTTTGAAAGATGCTGACATCTGTGCAGTCACAGAGACATTGTACAAAGGAGCAGAAAGCACCCCAGCTGTGCAGGGCTACAATGCCTTCCATACATTTAGACCACAAACTGAGCATGAAAGAACCAAAGGAGAAGGTGTATCCATCTTCATTATGGATAAGTACTCCTCAAGACTGATCAAAGAGCATGGCTTTCTTGAGCTACTCCATGTCCATTTAACTATAAGCAAAGTCCCTCTACCATATCATAGTTAGCTATAGGTCCCCCACAGGTCTATATTAGAACATCGAAAGTTTAATGGTGCAAATCACTAAAGGTCGACCTTTATTGATCGAACAAATTAAAATTCTGAATGTTCAAAAAAAAAAAAAATCTAAAGGGTGTAGGCAGGGGGGGGGGGCAAGGCCCCTGCACCCCCCCCCCCACGTGAGGGGCTGAGCCCCCACCCCTTCTACTTAAATATACCAACTCTGAGACTGCACTACATTGAAGTAAACTAAAATCTTCCCTTACGAAGACTTCCATTTACTGTTCGATGTTTTGCACTTTCGCTATTCTCGTGTCAACCATGTCGGATTCGACATTGTCGGCTTTCGATAATATAATATAGACCCGTCCCCCACCATGAAAAAGGAAATGTACACCACATACCTGGACTTACTGGAGTCACTTGCCATGCAGCCCAACAGTTTACTCATGGGTGATATTAATTATCCTACCATTGACTGGGAAATACACGACCACAAACATGCTGGCTCAGAGGTATGATGATGCATTTCTTTGCATTTAGTTTGAGACTGTGACTAAGACACCAGTCGTTGGTCTATGTAAGACCATCCTGAAGTATACTGACATAATTTGCAGATTCGGTATTTGCACCCAGTTTGCAGTAGTTCGCAAACTTGGTCAGCCACAGCCCCTTAGTTTTGGCTTGAACGTCTGAGAAGTATATACCAAACAGTAGGGGGTCGAGCACTGACCCTTCTGGTACCTCGCTGGTGATAGGTCTGCTGGTTGATGTAGAGTCACCCACTGTGATACTGTGTGATTGTTTTTTGAGCTAGCTGGCAGCCCATCTTACAACAAAAGGGTTTACATTCAGTTTGCTAATACCCGAATGTGAGATTGTGTCAAAGCCCTTGGCCAAGTCAAGGTATGCTGTATGCACAAATATGCACTTGTCAGTAGCCCTGGTCACATTTCTGTAGAAATCCACCAGGTTTAATAGGCAGGATCTGCTCCTGACAAAGCTGAATTGGGTCAGATCCAGGGCTTGGAGGTTGCCTATGTCTTTATTTATGAGGTCCATGATGATACGTTCCATGGCCTTAAAGACGAGGCTGGTCAGACTTATGTGTCTATAATTCCCAGAGTCTGTTGTTAAGCAACTTTTGTGGAGGGGAATAACTACTGCTGTTCTCCATTCTGCAAGAACATAGCCTGTGGTTAGGCTGTGACTGAACAGAATACTTAATGGTGATGCTTGTTCATGTTTTAGTTTGTTTAGAAGACAGTCTGGGATGCCTTCTAGTCCCATGGAAACTGTGCTTTTTGCCTTAGACAAGGCTATAATGACCTGCTCTTTGCATATGTAGGGTGGGGGAGAGTTGGAGGCAGGGTTTGTGCTAAGTTTGGAGGAGGAGAAGGGAGTGAAATTTTCACCAAATCTGTCCACCAGCAGGTTTGCTATCTCTGCGGGATCAATGTGATACTGTTAGTCACTAGTTTGATACATACTTTGGTCCTACCTCTTATTTTTATTTTATTATTTATTTAAAATTTGTTTACCGGGAAAGTCCAACTGGGACAGATCCCATTTTCAATGGAGAGCTTGGAGAAACGCTCCAGATGTATGGCTTTGGAATGTGGGAGGAAACAGGAACACCTGGAAAAAACCCACGTGAATGCAGGCAGACTCCACACAGAAGGCACCCCAGCTGAGAATCAAATCTGAGAACCCCTTGCTGTGAGTTGACAATGCTAACCACTGCACCACTGTGCAATACATAGCTGTAAAAGGCCGAATGGTTATCCTTAGCTGTGATTGCTAAGTTTTTCTCAAAGTTACCCTTAGAGGATGTGACATGTCTTATTTGCGTGTTGTGGCTGAGGAGGGTGCTTTTTCCATTGTTGGAGCTTCGCCTTAGTTTTCCTATACAGCAACTTTCTGCATTTGTTGTAAAGTCTGTTGATGGTGGATGTCCGCCGGGGGGGGGGGGGTTGTTTTTACTTGGGGCTCTGGCTTTGATTCTGTCTGGAACAGCCAAGTCTATACACTTATACAAGTGATTGTACAGGGCTTTAGTGTAAGCTTTGGTGTAGTTACCACTTCCAACTGGAGTGGGGTCTGGAATGCATTTACATAGTTCATATTTCTGTTCATAGATTAGTACTAAGCTAACTGCCCTTGCGAGCCATTTTAAGCCTAGCCAATTATCCCTTGTGAGACATCTTCGGCTAGGAGGGTATAGTTTGCCTTGGTGAAGTTTTTTTAGTCTGACTTCATCCTTTGTGAGTTCTGGTGTTAGTGTCTGTTCAAAGGCGATTAATCTGTGGTCCGATTTAACTAATGAGGGTCCGGCAGGTGCGGTGGTACATCTGTTTGTCATGTTAGTGAGGACCAGATCTAGTATGTTTACTCATCTTATTGGAGTTTAAGCAATTTGTCCAGGGCATTTGAATTAACAAAGTCAAGGAACATTTGCACTAGTGAGTTAGGGCTAGAATAGGTTTCCCAATTGATAGTGGGATAACTGAAATCAACCATGACCAGAGTGTTTAGCAATATTTGGATTGAGTCCAGTTTGGTCAAGCAGTCCTTGTGTGCATCGTGATCCATGGAGGGGAATCTATGACTAGCTTTGACTTGAATGGGGGTCTTACCCACAGCAATCTGAACTTGGAGTGACTCCATGGAGTTGTCCTAACTAGTCAGGAGGTTAATTTATCTCTAATATAGATAGAAACACTGCCTCCTCTGGTTCTCACATGTTCATTTTGCGGTCTGAAGGTGTGGAAGGCATTGTAGCCTTGCAAGGCCAGGATACTCTCTGAGGAACTTAACCAGGTTTCTGTAACTGCACAGACATCTACATCTTCCAGTGATGGGAGTGCTTCCAGGTCTGCAGTTTTTGGTTTAAGCTCCTAGCGTTTAGCAACATAACCCTTACTTTGTTATGACTGGCAATTTTCACGTCGGCAATTTTGTTTCTGAGACCATGCCTAAGAGCCTTTGCCAGTAACCAAAAGCCTAATGGTGCTAGGTGCAAACCACCTCTGGCAAAGCAGAGAGGTTTGTCGACCATGTCATCTATGTATTGGAGGGCAAACAGTCTACCCTGAGTAATTGAATCAGATGAAATTCACCACAGAATGTGGTCCCTTCAGACCCATATGATTCAGAAGTTTTTGAGAATACTACACAGCTAGCATCCACTGTAGAATTGTCATATGATATCTGCCTAAAGGAGCCATGAATATGGAGGAGGCCATAAGACCTAGGAGGCGTAATACCAGTGGAGCCTGAAGTCCGGGATGATTTATTACCTGGAGAGCCACGGATCTGATTGATCTGACTCATGATGGGGGAAGTTTTGTTGTCTGATGTATTGTGTCTAAATGGCAACGTATCAATTCAATTAATTAAGAAGGAAGCAGCTTGATATTGTTGTTGTTTACAGAAATACCCAAATGCATTGTCAGCTGTAACAGGAATGACTGATGTGACAGAAGTAAATCTCTGGAGGTAGCAGTTAGACACCAATGATCTAGATATGGGAATACCTGGATCCCTTGTACCCTGAGATAGGCTGTTACAGATGCCATTATCTTGGTGAATACACAGGGTAGCTGTGGTGAGTCTGAACATCACTGCTCTGAATTGATAATGACTGACTTCTATCCAAAAATGGAGGAATCCCTGGATTACCTTTGGATCTTGATACAATAGTAGGTGTCCTGGAGCTCAATAGAGCACATGATCAACAGACCACGATGCTTTGCCAGAGATGGCCTGCACCTGTCACACTTGGGATTCTGGATACTGGCTAAGGCTCTTGCCACCCTTATAGTGCCTTTTTTAGGCAAGGTTCAAATGACAAATTCACCACCATAACAGGAACAAGCAAGCAAAATCTGAGGGTAATTATACTCAACGCTAGAAGTCTAAACCTCAAAATGCATTCACTCGAGGCACTCCTTAAAATGGAGAACATCGACATCTGTGCAGTGACAGAGACCTGGTTCAAGGCTCCAGAGAGCACCCCTGCATTACCAGGCTTCAATTCATACCACACCTTTCGGCCACCTAACCTGGACTAAAACACTAAAGGCGGAGGCGTGTCCATATTCATTAAGGATATCCACGCCTCCAGGCTAGTTGCTCAGCAATCAGAGATTATCCAAGTGCAACTAACTCTGGGCAAGACCGCAATCCAAACAGTAACTTGCTACAGATCTCTGCCATAAACAAACTCTACAACAGAAGAAAGAAACTGTTGCAAAAAAGAGTAAAATCCCAGGATTGGAGGAACGCCCTGGTCAGCCTCAGTAAGAAGCTGAGATCCCTCATAAAATCCTCCAAAGCTAGTTACGAAAACAAAATCATCACTGATTCTAAAGACAACCACAAAGCATTCTATAGCTATGTCAAGAATCTCAATGGCAACACTCAGATCTGCTCTGAGTTACAGCACAATGGCACTAAATATACAGAACCAACTGATATTGCCAACATCCTGGCAGATAGGTTCAATGCTAACTTTGCCCCCCCTCTCACCCCCTAAAAGGCCCATCTCTATACCAGAAGAATGCAAAGTTCCTGTAATCACGGCTGTACAGGTAAAAAACAAACTCTCCAAAGCCAAGAACGCAGCATCCATGGGACCTGAAAACAAACCAGGCTGCGTTCTACAAGAACTACAGAATGAACTGGCACCCCACCTAAGCACCATGTTCAATCATAGTCTCACCTCAGGCTTTGTGCCAACTGAATGGCGCACAGGGACAGTTATCCCACTCCACAAAGGGGGAGCCAACACGGACCCCGGGAACTACCACTCCATTAGCCTAACGAGCCTGGTCTGCAAGGCCACGGAACGTATCATCATGGAACTTATAAACAAAGACATTGGTAATCTCCAAACTCTGGACCCCACCCATTACGGGTTTGTAAAAGGCAGATCATGTCTCCTAAACCTGATAGACTTCTTTGAAGCAGTGACCAAAGCCGTAGACGAGGGTAAGGTTGTTCACACAGCCTGTCTAGATCTCGACAAGGCATTTGACACCATCCCCCACTCTGGAATTATAGATAAACTCACTAAACTAGGTATAAATCCCTATGTCACAAGATGGGTTGCCAACTGGCTTACTGACAAAACTCACACTGTGAAAGTAGCTTACTCCAAATCCGACTTCAGACCAGTGACAAGTGGAGCACCACAGGGTTCAGTCCTGGGTCCTCTCCTGTTTGGTATCTACTTTTCTGAAGTACAGGCTAACACAGAAAGTCTTTGGCTAATGAAATTCTCAGATGACTGCAAACTACGAGCGAAACTCCTAACGATGTGGACAGCCTACAAAAGGGCCTCACTGAGACAGATGCCTGGTGTCAAAGCCATGGCCTCAAGCTCAATGCCAAAAAGTGCTTTGTCATCCCCTTTGGTAAAAATTCTGTACCCATGAGCTACCACATAGGTGGTAGTCTACTTAACACCCAAAGTGTGATAAGAGACCTTGGGACACAGGTGGACAGTAGTCTCTCCTTTGATAATCACATCATCACAGTAGTACGGAAATCCTTCTATGTGGCACACCTCATCACAAAAGGTTTCTCATCCAGGAAAAAAGAGGTCATTGTTCCACTCTACTCTTCACTCATTAGACCCATTATAGAGTAACCTTAGTTTTGCAGACCACTTCTGCCTCATGGGCAATGTCCCATGGAATTGCTTCTTCCTCTGGAAGACCTGTCCCCAGAAGTGCCCTGGTGAAAACCTTGAGATTTTTTTACCACATTTTCTTCCTCCTCTTTGATTCCTGGAGAAGAATCTCTGAGGAGTTTAAAAAACGATTTCAGTGGCAGAAAAGCTCTTATTGTCCTGCTCATTCCTGTTAAGCATATCCTAGGTATTTGGTCTAAATAAAGTGGAGCCATAATAGGTGACATTTATGAAGGACATCTTAAAACTTTCCAAAAAGTTCAGAGGGACATCCAGGCATGACATTGCATAGTAATACCTGTACTGGCTACTCAGGCTGTGCCATCTGCTGCATCAGACAGCAGTCTCATGGCAACATTCGATGATGACTGTAGGGTAGACAACTGGGTATACACAGTTTTTTTGGATAAATGATAACTTACCCACCAGGGAATTTGTGAGTTCTTCAATCAAATCACTCTGGAAACATGTCAGGTGAGCCATGCAGTTCGGCACATGAAGGGAAAAAGTGCCACTAGAGTAGAGTGGAACAATGACCTCTTTTTTCCTGACAACCTACATGATGAATGAGATGAACAACAGTGGATCCTGCACAGGTAACCTTAAGTTTAAGTAATTCCTGTGGGTGCAGCTGTCAATTTGAGGCAACTGTTCCTATTTGGAAGGTAAAACTTACTTTTCTGTGTGTCTGTTCTAAGTTAACATAGGATGTGTATTCTAGAAATGCATTTAGTTTTTTTGTCTGAGGGTCTTGAAAAAGTGTGACACAGGTTCAAATGAGGATAAGAAACAACTGTATAAAGGATCAACCTACTAAACGTTAGTATGGTCATGTAAGACAAACACTGGAAATATACATTCAAAAAACTATCAATTATAATAGGTGGGAACAATAGCTTTTTCTCATAATAGCTATGTTATACGTTTTCATGGAATGCAAAAGGTCCTACAGGTATAGACAAAACAGACCTGAAAGGCGAAGTAGCGCAGTGGTTAAGGTGTATGCCTTTCAACCACAAGGTGCAAGGTTTGATTCTCACCATTGGACACAGCATTGCAGTTTGTAGATGTATATTTTCTCCCCATACTTTGGAACAAAATTCCTAACTACATTAGGCAGAGCTCCTCACTAACACTCTTCAAGAGAAGCCTTGACGAGTAGATGGGTAACAGAAAATACACCCTTGGGATCACTTCACTGGCTCTGCTTGACAGAGGCTCAGTTAATTAACCAATGGGGCGGCGAAAGCCGGCACACTCTGGCTAAGGCTTATAAATGCCCTCGGGCAGACAGCCTAGTACCTACCTATGAACTTAGAAATAGTATTGATTTATATTAAGAAATGCACAGTGCAAACAGCAATGCTGCAGGAGACACATTTGGGAAGAAATGAACATATGAATTTGACAAATAGGCCCCCAAGTCTGAAGATTTGGAAACATATATGGGCAGTGACCTAACTTTTGACCAACATGTGTCTACTGTTGTAAGAAAGTTGCTCTATATTGCACAACTTATAAGTAAAGGGATAATGTCTAGATCTAGGGATGTCATTGTGTCCCTTTACACAGCCCTCATTAAGCTGTCATCGAATATAATACCCCCTTTAGCATGTATCTGTCCAGATACATGCAACAACTGAAAAGTCCACAGAGACACCTTATAAAAAAGATACATGGCCTAAACAACACATCCTACATGGCTCAACTGAAACCCCTGTCAATATACTCTGTATCCTATAGTTTGCTAAGAGGTGACTTGTGTCTGGCATATAAGGCATTCATCGACCCATTACTAATGGATTTACTGCACATCAGCAAATCAAATGGCGTCAGAAATACTCAGTCTAGGTATCAAAACCTCTTCTGCAACACCAACAGAATAGTTTAGAGGGGCAGGTATCTCTCGCAGATGATACCACTGCTGTGGAACAGACTTCACAGCCACATAAAACAAAGTTCATCCCTGTTCATCTATGGATGTGGAAAAAAATTACCCGAGGGCTGCCCCCTGTATGACTAATAGACAGAGACAGCACATAAATGCTTTATCCCATGCACTGGTCCCCTCAAATTATCTGTGGTATAATCCCAGTTATTCTCATTGGGGGTAATACATAACTACTGACCAAGGGATGGGTAAGGCCAATCTATAACCAAGTGGGATAAGTTATTTCAAGCACAAAAAGGGAAAATGGCTGAGGGTGTAGGTTCTGGAAAATCCTTCTGTAGCAACTCTTAGTATTTTCTAAGGGACTAAGAAACCTCATTCCAAGAGAGTTAGCTATTTTTTACTTGAGTCCTACCATACAGTAAGCTGATTATCCAGCATTCACGTAAGTATTAAATCCGAGCACTCTAAGTTTTGACAAGATCCAGGTAGGTTGCATGCACTGCTAATCCCAAGTCTACATCAGCTGTGACTTCTTTGAAGAAGGTGACCAGATTTAACATGTATGACTTACCTTTAAAAACCCAGGAACGGTAACTTGCCAACATACTTATAAATTAGTTATACAAGTATCTGCAAATAACATTGTGGATGATATTAATATGGCTGATAGGTCTGCAGTTTCTGGGCTTAACAGTTTATCCACTCTTGTGGTGGGAACTACTGTGGCCTCTTGCCATATTTTAGGGACACAGTAGTGAGATCTGTTGTTCAGCAAAATGCTCAGTTGATCTCTGAGGTTGTTTAGTACAAAAGAAAAGACAACCAGCACTATCTAGTCTCATTAACTGGTACATTTAACCCTAAGGGTATCACATCTTGGTCTTTGGAGAGGTATGCAGGTGTTGAGATCTAGACAAAGTAGTGAGGATACTGCATATACTGGCTGATGAATATGTGAGCTGAATATACTTGCAAAGATGCTGATGATCCAATAGGATTCAGATCCTACTCTGATAATGGCTGATACAGATGGTGGTGGTTGGGGTGGTGGGGCAGTTCAGGAGTTAATCATGTTATAAAATCTACAGATAAAGACTAATCCACCCGTAATGAAAAAAACATGTAATCTATATCTCATCTACATGAAAAGAATTAAGCATGAGGAGGGGTCAGTCACAGGAACCCAAGTAACAGAATGGCTATACATACACAGTAGGAGCACCCACAAACACTTGGCTATAAACTACCACCAAAAACACAATAGGAAGAAGAGTTAACAGCTATAAACTATTACTTATGAAGATAAGCTTCCCACTCTGTCACTTTTTTTAATTTAAGAGCAGAAAAACACAAACAAGCTATTTCAATGTTCAACAACTGTAAAGTAACAGGGTCAGTGCCAGTGCAATTTCTAAATCTGCATCGGTAGTGACTCCTTTGTTTTGGAAGATCTCTCCATTTAAGCTGGGGCAACCATGGAAACTGTATTCATAATTTCTGGAGTGTGTGGGGGATGCAGTTTAATTTTCCACCCTTCTGTGTTTCAGGCATTAATTTTTTTTCTGTGTTTTTGGTTCCCCGTAATTATAATGTTCCGGGTTCCTTAGCAGAACCACCAAAACATCATTCTTCCATTTCTTATACCACTGTTCAACTTATGCCATATAAGTGTGGTGTGGAAAATAATTTTCCTCTGAAGCAGCTTTCTGCATACCATTAAAACGACAAGTTCAAAGCAAACTATAACAGCCATCATTGTATGTCGTTTGGAAAAAAAATCCAAGTGTTTCCCAAAGCAACTGGGGCTTCATTTACTTAACATGCAGTCAATAAAATAATGTACATCTGTTAACCCTTTTTGCTCCACCAACTTAAAAAAATTCTAGTATGAAAATTCATTTAAGCAGTCTTGATTAGAGAAAGATTGTTAAAAAAAAACTATTTTGTTTCCTGACTAAAGATCAGATTTTAAGTCACCTTAACTTAAAAATAATCTACATATTAATATATGCACATTACACCTGTGCTCAGTGCACTGTTCTTCTTGTCAGCAAGTGTACAGTATGAATTTTATGTTAAAAATCAGAAGATCACATGCTATATATATATATATATATATATATATATATATATATATATATATATATGAAAACAAGATCAGAAAAAATACTAAAGAAAGAAAACGAGAAAGTAAAGAAAGCAAGATCAGGAAATGAGAAGATAAAAAAACTCCTGAAAACACCAAGGGGGCTGAAGAATTTAGCAAGGGAAAACAGTAACTATAATATTTATTTCCAAATATGGTATGTCAAAAGATCTCTTAGTGACAGTTCCCACTGTCAAATGTTATTTTAAGTTCTGATAAATAATACTGATCCTTACAACATTGTCTTCCATTGCTGCATTTGCTAAAAATCTGTAAATTTTCAATCTAAATGCTCATATTAGTAATAGATCACTGTAAGCTTTTCCCACCACTAAAATATGAGTGGGGTGAGGGGCTGGGTGCCAAAAATAACCTCTTCCCTATGGCTGTTCATCTGCTCTTCACATTTCCTCATAGATCGTTTTAACATTTTCCCTGGTTTCTCACTTGCTTTCTTCTCTTTGCTCCTTGTGTTAAATGCTACAACTGCAAAAGCATTGGATTACAATGCCCGCTTGCAACCATAGATGTTCTGACAGTACAGGACTTTATGCAGAACAGCCATGCTAGCTTATACCTGAAACACAGTCTACAACAACAAGTGCACCATCAGTGACTCGGAGAGCGGCTGTCACTTCAGATGAGAAGTCTACATGTCCAGGAGAATCAATAAGGTTAATCAGAAAACCAGATCCATCTTTGCACTGCTTGATGAAAGCCAGATCATTTTCAGATAGTTCGTAGAAAAGGGAGATGGCACTGCAAAAGAAAAACAGCTCAATTAGAAGAAACATTCTAAGTGCACATCTGCCAATATAATTTAGCACAAACTACAGCAGTCTCAGATTCAGGGAAGTTTTCTGTGCTACTGCTGCTTCCTTTCACAATGCACATCACTTCAAACACCCCACATAAACAGGATGTGCCTGGTACGTTTACCTACAATTGTTGTAATCCTGTGCCAGAAAACCACTGACTGTAAATCAATACTTGCTAATTTCTAATGTATGCTGCTGTTAAGAAAACACCTCTAGGAGAAAACAAAAACACTGACATGCAGGAAACAAAAACTAACTCATGTGCTGCAGGTTAACTTTCAATAGTTAAAAGATTAAAAATCTGCTTTCATTGCTATTTGTTTAGTGCTTCACTCCCTAAAATTGTCTTTCCAGCAATGTCAAGCAAGCTGTCCTTAGGGAAACCATTTAAGACATCTGAAACAACACAGCAGATGGTGCAGCAGCACAGGGTGGCCAGCATGACCTCTCGGAAAACTGAATACGCACCACCAATAACAATGCTTCCAGACTATCAGGAAAGTCAATATAACAGAGTCCAAATGTATTCTATGATACACCAGATTCCTTCAGAATATTCATTTATTCTCCACTATCCATGTTTACAAGTTTAAAGTCACAGGAGAGCAACTGTCTATCCAGACAATCAATATGCACAAGGCTGAAAAATTAACCTGGACTGGATGCACACATGCACATTTACTGTTAACTTGAAGGATCACTGATTAATCTATGACAAGTCTCTGGATGTGGGAGGCAAATGAAGCACCTGTCCAAAACATTCATGGACACAAGAAGAACATGCATACTCTTCACTAAAGACACCCCAACTAGGAAACAAACTGGAGAACAAAGCACTGTGAGGTGGCAGTATGAACTGCTTTGTGGCCATCCAAAAATAGCTACCCCAAATTTCACAGATTAAGCACATACTTTTTTAGGACTTGCAAATCCTCTTTTAGGAAGCTAGAAAGTCAGATTCTATTGCCAGCAACCAGAATTTAGATGCTAGTCTAGGATAGGTTGCAGATCAATTAAATGTAAGCATCTTGGTAAACACCCCAAAAGATTAGTTTAGTCTAAATATGCCATTCCAAGAACTACTCTACTTCCTTATTTAAGATTCAACAACAACAAAAAGAAAGAACTTAGAAGGTGATTTTTTTCAGTTATGACCAAAGAAAGTGCAAGCTTAAACTAAAATTAAATACAAGAGCACTGGCAACAGTGAACAGCATACATATATACAAACAGCACATACATTCACATGACAGAGAAGCATTACTGTAATACCAAAACTAAAAAAGCACTGCTAAAAAGCATCTTGTCATGATGTACTGTTAAAACAGTTGACATATACAGTCAGTAAAATGAAACACCTTAAAGTTGGCTTTAAACATGTACTTATGTATCAAGCACTTCTGAGAAGAGCTCAAGGCTGCTCATTCTACATTTTAGGAACACATACTGACAAGGTCTTTATAAGTATTCTAATGAGTACTGAGACAAGACCATAATGACAAGTTGCTGGAACAACTGTGCAAATTATTTGCGACTATTTTACTATTTAGTAAGAGACCCATTGTGGAACAGTGTTTTAAGCGCAACATCTTACAGAACATACCTCTACCTGGAAATGTAGCATACATCTGCTCTGTGCATTATACACAGCATGAATACTCTATCTGTCCCACCAATGTGCAAAAAAAAAAAAGAGGATGCCCATAACACTAATAAAAATATACTCTCATTATATGTGAGCTTTCATTGTACTTACGTAGACTTAATAGTGATGCATCTTTCCTGTTCATCTTTGCGTGTGTCTGTAAATCTTGTTTCTCCTGCTCTAGCTGAAGCTATTATACCAGCTTTACATACTAATGAGTCTGTTAATGTTGATTTGCCATGGTCAACATGTGCGATCACAGACATATTTCTAATGTTGGACTTCTTGTCCATGATCGCACGTATCTGGTCTACTGTAAAGTTCACCTGGAAGGAAAAAATATAGAAATTATTACTGTGGGTGTAAATGTATCTAAAAATACAAAGAATGAACTATGATGCTACTGCTCCTTTCCCTCTTAGAAGTTACATCCATGAACTGCCCAAATACACATCTGACATTTGCAAGCAACTTAAACTTTATAGATGTCTGGCTGTTGTAAATCACTTTTGTAAAGAAGGCAGGTAAGCAGTCTACTATGGCAAAGAAGTGAGCAACAGTTAAAGACAGTCTTATCCCTGGATTAGTATTAAACAACCATTTGCGATGCATGCATCTAATCATTTTTATACCCTTCAGCTACCTTCACCTAGGCGACATTTGCTTAGGAAGTTTGCTTAGACACTGTGAACAAGCTCTACACTGGGGACACTATGGCAGCAAGATGTTGTCGACTAGGTTTTGAAAGAAGCCACAGTTAAGTAAAAAACGTCATCGTTTTACAAATCTCGTTAAGTGGTGGGAGACCTCAGAGGTATGACAAATCCAAATGAAGGCAAAAGAAGCTACATACAATTGAAGTAGACCTCAAGACAACTAAAGGTCTTTTGGCTAAGACAAAGTGGCCCTCAGCAGCTAACACTGCACATCTGGATGCATGGGGTACAATACATAAAACAATTTCTACAGCCACAACTAGATAAATGTCCACTGGAAAAGAAACTTTGTTTTAATCTGTTAAATAACAGGATGTAAGCTGGCTAGCTGGCAGGGCTGTGACATACGACAAGAAAAACAATTCTTATAACATTACATATTTAGTTGCAAACCACCTATCCAAAGTAAATTAAAATTTGTTTCAAATTAACAAGATGGACAACAACAGTATGTTACCTTTTAGAATAGTATGTAGCAGATAATCTGACCCTGGAGAGGAGATGCTCACATACACATGACATGCAATTATGAACACCTAGCTTAGGAAGAAGCTTCATTAGTTTGACAGTATAGCCCCTGGATAAAGTGTCTAATTCTAGGCCATAATAGTCCATAAAGAACTCACAAAACTTTCTCATTTTGTCAAATTATGTTCTCCTTAAGTAACCAATCCATACAAGAGAGGAATCACGTTGTTGGGTGATCAGATGCTCCCAAACAGCTGGGGATTTTCAGCAACACAATCTACTTTCTCTGACCATTTGAGGTGGGTTTCATTTCAATGAAAAATATTTTTGGAGATCATTCCAAAAAATTAAACTATGCTATCAGGCAAACTACTACAAAAGACATACTTTTCAAATAGTAAAAGGAAAACGGTGTTTTGCTGCAGTAATTAAATTTTTATTTCATTCAGCAAGCTCCTTGCCAACCCACACCTCTGAACCTCCGAATATTCCAACTCACAAGATTGCATAACAGTGGGTATAAAGAGAAACTCTTTTGATAGGTTACTGAATAGTAGGGGAAAAGGTGTCAGACTGGCAATTGTTTTTCTCAATGAAATAAATTTCAACTTATTTTTAATAGGGTAAGTCCCCTGGACACACATCCATTTCAGATGTAACCCGGGAATATAGGAAGCAGCCAGTTAACAACTGATAACCTTAATCCTATGTACTGTCTGCCAGAGAAGAAAAATTTAATTCAAATGAATGCATCTCTTTTTCATACACATACATTATAAGAATATAAAACAAACAATATTAACATTTTTCATATTCATATATTATACATTACATATGTTTTCATTTTAACAAATTATTCACTCCACCATCACACAAATTGCTTGATTCCTGTGTTCCCTTTAACCTCCCTCTTTCACTGAACTTTTTTTTGAGTGTGTTCTTCCCATAAATTATATTTCTATGTAATCTGCTCCTTTTTTCTAAACATCCCACCTCTATTTCGTTTATCTGCCTTACAATATTCAGTACTTAATTACAATTGGTTTAGATTGATTTTCATTTTCTAGTGAATTGCTTTTTGGGCAGCCAATAGCATTACACTTAGTAAAGCCTTACTATGTATAGGTAATTCAAATATTGTGTTCCAGCTCAAAAAAAATAATTTCCTCAGTTACAGCCATTTGCTCCTTCAACATCTGACAAAATACTTTACAGGAATTTTTTTAACCTTCCAACTCATTACAATCACAAAAACATGCTCCTAGTTACCTCTTTCTTTCCCATTCCATGGCCGGCATTTGCTATTTACTTGAGGAAAAATTCTTGAAGTTTGCTATGGGTATAAATATAGCTATGCAAAGACTTCCAAGCAAAAAACCCTAAACCTTTTGGACTTTGTTATATGCGTAAGAGCCATACAGATATCCTCACATTCTTCTTCTTTTGGCTTTTCCCAGTTAGGGGTCACCACAGCGGAACTCCGGTCAGCTAATGATTGGCAGTAGATTTTTACGGTGCCGAGGTGCCAGCCTGAACGCCCAACTTTCAATGAAGGCACGCCCATTCACACGTCTTTTGAATGCCACTTGACCGCGGGGAGGACATGCAGACTCCACACAGAAGATGCTCCAGCCGAGAATCGAACGGGAGAACCTCTTGCTGTGAGGTGAGAACGCTACAGCTGCACCACCGCGCCTTTGTATATTGCCTTTCCAGGCTCTCTTTCCAATCTTTTCTAACCTTTTTTGACTGAGTCTTATAGTTAACACGCAATATGTTATATACAGTACTGATTATCCCTTTTCTAAAGAAGCTTCTGTTCTAGATGCAACTAAAAACTCTACCAGAGCTGGTCTTTCATTTAGCACTCCCGTATCAGTTTCTCTTTACCTATACTCAGATATTAATCCATGGTAGGGAAGGCAGTGTTTAACCTGCTGTCCAAATTTCTGCTTGGCCTCATCCCGCTCTAAGCTTTCTGTCTAGTTTTTTTGCTCTCAATATTTTGACATCTTTTCCGATTTTCTCTATTAATAAATATCATCTGCAAATAAAGCTAACTTTTCTTGATTACCATACCAGTTATATCCCTGAATTTGTGGGTCCCTTATTTTTTTTTTTTGTTACCTGCTTTATATTTAGAGCCAATTACAAAGGAGAAAGAAGACACACATCTCATCTCTTCCTAGTTAGCTGTTAACTGTTGAGCCTCATCTTCTTCTGTCCTTGGCATAATAAAGTCTTATTTCCATCAAAGTTTTTTTTTCTGGATGCCTATAAGGTTGTTGCTGTTGTGTCTTTCGGCTTTTTCCCGGTTAGGGGTCACCAGAGCAGAAGTCCGGTCCGCTAATGATTGGCAGTAGATTTTTACGTGCCGAGTTGCCAGCTCTGACGCACAACCTTCAACGAAGGAACGCCCATTCACGCATGACTCCACAAAGAAGACGATCTAACTGAGAATTGAACAGGACAACGTCTTACTGTGAGGCGACAACGCTACCACAGCACCACCACCGCAGTTGGATGCCTATAAGGTGACCATTCTAAATATCTATCTTTCCCTAGTTATTGTCATGACTTTCCTAAGTTTGGCAATAACCCTTTCTACTTTCTGTTACCTAAGCTGGTATGCTTAAAATATTTGTGCTGTGGAGGCTGTTATAAAAAAATAGATGCTTGAGGGTGTGGCCAAGATGGTGAGCAGTTAACAGCACTGTTTTTAGCTCTGCTTCATTTTTACATCTCTGATAGGACTTTTATTAAAACACTGACATAGAACATTTGAAACTTGTTGGATTTATAGTTGAACATCTGCTGAAAGACTTACTATAAAAAATAAGTATGTTTGAGGAATTCTAGGGGGGGTGGCCAAGATGGGCACTGACTAGCAGCAGTTTCTTCTAGCTCTGCCAGTTTTTTATATTTCTGACAGAATTTACATTTCAAAACAATCTAACTGGAACTTTTTTATTATTTTTCGACTTTTATTAATCTACTTGAAGATTGTTTTTAAAAATTATATACCTTCCTTGATTTTTTCCTGTCAAAATCTTCAGACAAATATCTACAGCTTCTCTGGATGAAAGATGAGCCATACTAAGAACAATTCTTCAGACTCTTATATGAAGAAGGAACTTTTAGCTCTGTCAACAACCCTGTAAGAGATGTCACTAAAACTGATAAAATGGATACAAAAATTGATGTTTTTGAACAGAAATGTTCAAAACAGATGGATTTAATCCACAATGAACTACAATTTCAGAAATCTCAGATCTCGGACATAGAACAATCTCTCAGTTATGTGGATGGGAGACTTTATGAAGGAGAGAACAATATTGAATTTCTCTTGAAAGAGAACACTATTTTACAAAATAAATTAGATGACAGAAAACAGGTCACTGAGGAATAATATACAGATCTTTGTTTATTTATTTTACATTTGTTGACAGGGATAGTCCGACTGGATGCATGTCCATTTTCAGCGGAGGCCCGGGGAGAAAAGCTCCAAGGGTAAGCAGATACAGCATTACATAATACCAGCATTACATATTACAAACAGACTATTTACAGAGATTACATAAGTAAGCAAGTTAAACAAGTTCCACAGGTTACAGTTAGCACAAGTCAGGATTAAATTAAATTACACAGTAAACTGGTTAACAGATTTTTACACATTCTAGAGAGAGTTAGCCAGGCTTGATACATTGACATAGCCAGTTAAGTGACAAATGTTGTTTGAGTCTAGTTTTAAATTGACCTAAGGTGGAAAGTAAGGTAATATCAGCTGGAAGAGAGTTCCAGGATCTACTTACAGAGTTTGCAAAGAGAGAATCACCGGCTATGCTATTAATTTTGCGAGTCTTAATTAGTAGTTTGTTAGAGGATCGAAGCGGTCTAGGATTGTTATAGGGGGTGATAATATTTTTAAGTGCAGGAGTATTGTCCGGATTATAGAGGATTTTATGGGCCATAATCAGTTGGTTATACTGGATTAGGCTGGGTAGTTCAAGCCAACCAAGCTGATTTAGATTGATGCAATGATGTGTCCTAAAAGGCAGCCCAGTGGCAAACCTGGCAATGTGGTTGTAGCAAATTGAGAGTTTGTTAAGGACAGTCTTGTTGAAATTCGAGTAGAGGGATGCATACAGAAGGGTTGAAAGAAGGTAAGAGCGAGCTATGGCAATTTTAGCTGGAGGGGTTAGGAAGGCTTTTATTCTGTAAAGTGACCCTAGTTTTTATTGATGGTTTTGATAGTTTGGTTAACATGTAGGTCAAATTTGAGATTATTGTCTATGATGACACCTAATAGTTTTGTAGATGGGTCAGGGGAGATTATTGTGCCATCATTTGATTTTATGGTAAAGGTGAAAGCGGTAGACCTAAGTGTTGGTGAAAATAACAGCATTTTAGTTTTTTTGGGATTTAGGATCAGACGATGTTCAGAAAGCCAGTTTTCTATTGTATTAAAGGTGGTCTGGGTAGCTGACCATAACTCTACTGGAGATGTGGCTGAGCAAATCAGAGTAGAGTCATCAGCATATTGGCTACAGCTGACTTTTGGGATGACAGTATAAAGGTTGTTAATGAAGATGGAGAACAGCAAGGGCCCTAGTATAGAGCCTTGTGGTACTCCGAGGGTGTTAGGTAGAAGGTTAGAGAGTTTGTTCTGCCAGAGGACAGCCTGCTATCGACCATTCAGGTAGGACTGAAACCATTGGAGGGCTCCAGTATCTAGACAGAATGTTTGCAGGGTGTGGAATAAAAGTTGGTGATCAACCATATCGAATGCCTTGGAAAGATCCAAAAAGAGGGCTGAGGATATATAATTATTGTTGCGATTATGGTTTATGGTGTTAGTAAAGGCTAGGAGGGCTGAAGTAGTGCTGTGATGAGGATGGAAGCCATGCTGAGTGTCTGCCATAAGGCGATTTTGGATTAGGTGGTGCATGAGTTGTCTATGAATACATTTTTCCATAGTCTTTGCAAGTGCAGAGAGTATAGCTATTGGCCTATAATTGGAGAATTCATTAGAGCTGCCTCCTTTGTGAAGTGGGATTACATAGGATATTTTCCAAATGGTGGGAATTTTAGCTTCTACTATGGTTCGATTGATTAGTATTGAGACAGGGTAAGCAATAGCATCAGCTGATTTTTGTAGGTACTCGGCAGGGAGTTGATCAGCAGAAAGTGTAGTGGGTTTTAATTTTTTGATCAAGGTACGGATAAGTGAAGTGGCGAATGGTTGGAAGCTGAATGCAAGTAGGTTTCTAGGGGTGCTACTTTCAGGACCAGGGGAGCTAGGAGGTAGTTGGCTAGCTAGGGCTTGAATTGTCTCAGTAAAGAATTGGTTAAAACTATCAGAAACATCTTCAGGGGTTTTATCAATAGTAGTAGCAGGGATTGGGGTTGTAGTTTGTCCAGGATGTAGTAGATTATTTAAACCTGCCCAAAACTTATGAGGGTTACTTTGATTTACTGTCTGTAAATTATAGTAGTATTGTTTTTTTGTCTTGTAAAATTGATTTTTTGGTTTCGTTCCTGGATTGCCTGTATTTAATGTGATCTTGAGGGTCTTTAGAAGAACGCCATAAAGCCCATGCTTTGTTTATCAAACAACATAGAAGGAAACAATATGGTGAGTTTCTTAACTACTTGGCTACCAACTATTTTAAATCTTCCTGAAGCCCTTTCTTATGGAATTGAAAGGGCACACAGATCCATTGCTTCATCTCCAAACAAAAACACTCCTAGATCTGTGATTGAAAAATTTATATCAACTCAAGATAAAGAACTAGTGCTGAAGACTGCGTGGTCCAAGTCCCCTATTAAAATAAATGATAACACTGCCCGTTTTGACAATGATTATTCCTCTGCAGTTATTTCCAAAAGAAAACTCTTTCAACCACTCATTAAGGAACTTAAAAAGAATCAAATAAAAGTGCACCTTTTATTTTCTGCTAGACTGAAACTATTTCTCATTGATGGATCTAAAACTTTTGAAGACCTTGATTCTGCTGCCTCTTTTATTAAAACAAACAAACTGATAGACAAAATAGATGAAATGGAGTGGACAAGCCCTTCACTGAAAAAAATTGCAGAAAATGGATCTTGGAAAACTTCGGAGAAGAAGAAAAGGCTGAAGGACAAATGACTATTTATTGTTTCATTGACATCCAGTTATTTGCATTATTTCCCTCACAGTTCTTATGTTTTTTTTTATATATATATTAGTTGGCAACTGAAATTTATCATCTAAAAAAACAAAAACAAAGTAAGTTACTATATTTATTTTGAGTGGAATAGTAAGAAATGTTTGTTCAAATATGAGGGGAATTAATGGTAAAACTTGCCTGATCGAGACTAGGTTAATCGTATGATTTACTATTGTTAGTTTGTTGCTACTTCTCAGCTAGCAGCGGGTGTCTGTGATGTATACTGTGCGCTATTAATTTAGTTTTTATTCTTTAATTGTATATTTTTACTTTATTTTCTTTTCATTGTTTACATTATTGTATGGATGATCGCAAAGCTTTCAGGATGAGAACGCTTAGTATTACAGGTTGAGTGTAGTGTGCATTTGTGACTTCACTGCTGTTGCATTTTTTTCCCTCACTATGAGTTATTTATAGGATATAATCTGTGTTTTTGACATCTGTGAAGTTCCCGCTGATGACAAAAGCTTCACATTCAGTTTAGATTGCAGTCTCAAGCCCTTTTACTATGAAGATTCCTCATCTTATGTGATCGCAAAACCGCAAGTCTGAGACAGGAAGCATGCTGATAGGAAGCTGTTGGAATGTTGAAACGCACATTGCGCTTCAAAACACAGTGAACTAATGGACTCTTCCTTGTCTTTCAGATGGAGCAAAGAAGGAAAACTAAGCTTAATGTAACAACATAAATGGTTTAAATACTTCATTATTGTAGATACCAATTATTTATTTCCTTTTTAGTTATAGAAGATTATAACATGATTATAACAAAAGCTTTTTGACAATCTTCACATTTCAGTTTATCGTCTATATTCTAAACTTAAATATTAATTGATGTTATATATTTTTGATCTCTAAGGTACTAAGGATGTTTTCTTTTTCAATTTTTAGTGACAAAAGGTTTTAGTAATGACAACAAATAGAACCATTGATCTCATAGCATGTTAGTTTTGAGTGTTGTAGTACAAGACATAATACTGATATAATTACAGGATGTACATAAAAAGAAGTTATGTACTCACCATAACGTTCCATCTGAATAGTTATACTTAATTTTTCTGCAACCTGTGGGTATACGGATCCGTATCGGATCCAAGCCGGCAACTTTTTTTCTAGCATCTGCTCCAAGCTCCGAGCTCCTCCCCTTACCCATAATGCCCTACCATCTCCTGTCCCCCTCAGATCGAGTTTGCTGCAACTAAAAACATAAGCAACTCAGCCCAATGAACCAAACCTGAAAAGAGAGGACAAGGTCCGGGGGACGGAGGGAGGGAATGTTGCAGAAAAATGAAGTATAACTACTCAGATGGAATGTTATAGTGAGTACATAAGTTCTTTACCTGAAGTAGTTAACTTCATTTTATCTGCAACCTGTGGGACAGAGTCCCCAGCTACTCCAATCCTCGGAGGCCCTTATGAAAGGATATTCCTGAGCACCGCAGAGCCAAAGGATGCTCTACCCCTAGAAATCAGATCTAATTTGTAATGGGAAATGAAGGTATGTGAATTGGCCAAGGTCGCTGCTGCACAAATGTCGTCCAAAGGCACCCTAGACCAAAAACCAGCAGAATTTGCCATGGACCTGGTAGAGTGAGCCTTAACAATACCTGGATGAGATAAACCTTTTGCTTTGTAGTCATGTGAAATACAAAGCGTGATCCATCTGGCCAAAGAAACTTTAGAAATAGCTTTTCCCATAAATGCTTTGGAAAAGGAAACAAACAATTGGTCAGTCTAGCGGAAAGACTTCATTCTATGAAGATAAAAATGAAGCTGTCTATGAACATCTAACAAATGGAGTTTGTCGTCACCTTTATTTTGGAAGTTAGGAAAGAAAACGGGCAGATTAATGGACTGGTTTATGTTTGCTTCAGATGCCACTTTGGGTAAGAAGGAAGGATTAGTATGGAGAGAGACCCTATCCTTGTAGAAGACCAAATACGGAGGCACGGCAGACAGAGCTTGAAGCTCAGAAACCCTCCTAGCAGATGTAATGGCGACTAGGAAAGCGGTCTTCCAGGACAAAAATTTCAAGTCCACCGAAGCTGCAGGTTCGAAAGGAGGAGCCACCAATGCCTGTAAAACAAAGGTAAGGTCCCAAGGAGGCACAGAATCCTTGACAGGTGGTCGTAACAGAAAAGTACCTTTAAGAAAAGCCTTACACAGCCTAGAGGAGGCTAAGGCAATGTTGTCTTCACCAACGTGAAAACTGGAAATGGCTGCCAATTGTACTTTCACTGTGGAGGAACTAGCTCCTCGATGAAAAATGCCAGACAGGAAATCCAACACTGCTGGAACTGGGGCTGTAAAAGGATCTAGTTTTCTCTGTGAGGCCCAAATGGAAAAGCGCTTCCATTTACTGCGATAAAGTTTCCTAGTGGAGTCTTTAAGAGAAGCCACCAGAATGGATTTTACCGGGGATGAAAGCCCGGGAGTCCTGGCAATTAACGGAACTGGAGCAACCAGGCTGTCAGCTTGAGGCTGCCCAGATTGGGTGGACGGGCCCCCGACGAATGGGAGATTAAATCCGGGGAAAGATTCTGAACCCATGGGGAGCTAAGAGATGAGACCAAAGGAATGGGAACCAAACCTGACAAGACCAGAATGGGACAATGAAGATCACTTTGCACCGCTGTCGACAAGCTTTCTGAAAAAAACTTCAGAATGAGTGGCAATGGTGGATAAGCATAAAGAAGCCCGGGGGGACTAAGCATGGACTAGAGCATCTCTGGGGACTTCCCCTGGTGAGGGAATCAGAGCGAAGAACTCACTGCACTTCGCGTTGGAAGGAGATGAGAACAGATCACAGCAAGGCTGACCTCATGCAAGGAAGATCTTCTCCGCTACTGACTGTTTCAGAGACCACTCGTACAGCATCAGAATGGCCCGACTCAATCTGTCCGCTAAAATGTTGGAGCACCCCGGGATGTGCATTGCTATCAGAAACCGACCGGTGGATATCGCCCATTCCCACACTCTCATGGCCTCGTGACATAGGGGGTAGGATCTGGTTCACCCCTGCTTGCTGATATACCAGACAACTGACATGTTGTCTGACTGCATTGCAATCAATCCGAGAGGGAGGACAGTGTGAAAGGCTTCCAATGCTAAAAGCACTGCCCTCATCTCTAGAACATTTATGCGCAACTTGATCTCTGACTGGGACCACATGCCTTGGACCGTCCTTCCCAAACAGTGTCCCCCCCACCCGAGTTGGGAGGCGTTCGTGGTCACTGTGGCTTTGACTGGAGATGATGCGTAGGGGCGTCCTTCTGATATCTCCAGTGAACTTAACCACTAAAGAAGAGACGTCCTGCAGAAGTGACTGATCTTGATCAGAAATTCCATGGGCAGGTCAAGCCAAGACCATTGAACAGCCAGAGTCCATTGAAGAATCTGCATGTGAAGGCACGCACAAGGGAGAATCGATATGGTGGCAGCCATGGAGCCCAGAGCCCGGAGAACCTTGCTCGCCTTTGGAGACTTGGAGTTCGCTACCTGAGCTATGTGGCACCTGAGGTATAAGATCCTGTCTGGAGTTAAGAATACCTTCATCTTCAAAGTGTCTAGCCGTGCCCCAATGAAGTCTAGAACTTATAATGGTTACAAATGGGATTTCTGAACATTGACTGTAATTCCCAGTAGATCTGCCAACCGAATGAAGTAATCTCGGTCCAGGTACAGGTGATGCTTGTTGGGCGCAGCGAAGAGCCAGACATCCGGGTATGGAAACACCTGAATACCCTGAAGCCTCAAGTGAGCCGCTACAACTGCCATTACCTTGGTGAACATCCTGGGGGCTGTGGTGAGACCAAAGGGAACGGCTCTGAACTGAAAATGACTGGCTCCCAGCTGGAAGCGCAGAAACCTCCTGGAGCTTCTGTGTATTTTGATGTGGTAGTAAGCATCCTGGAGGTCTAACGAGCACATCCAGTCGCACTCTCAGAGATAAGGTAGAATGGACTGTAGGGTGACCATCCAGAATTTCTGTTTGGCTACAGACAGGTTTAATGTTGACAGGTCTAGAATGGGCCTGAGGTCCCCTGTCTTTTTTGGCACCAAAAAGAACCTTGAGTAAATGCCTGATCCGGACTGATCGGGGGGGGGGGGACCTGTTCGATGGCTCGTTTGAGAAGCAGCTTTGAAACCTCTAGAGCTGCGGCCTCCCTGTGAGCAGGTGGAACATCCAGGAGGTGTTTTGGAATATTTGGCGGGGCAACAAATGGGATAGAGTAACCTCTGGATATAATCAGTAACACCCAGCGATCTGTCGTAATGGACTCCCATGCCGCTGGGTGTAAGGAAAATCTTCCCCAGACTGCCTCCAGAGTAGGACAGTCGGACAACCCCTCAGGGCTGCTGACCGGGTCTATCAGAAAAAGGTTCCCTAGACCCAAAATTCCTGGGACCCCCCTCTACCTCTGGGTCGGCGTCGATCCTGTCCCCCTCTGCCTCTGGGGGAATAGTTGTCCTGAGAATCCCAGAAAAACTGAGATTTTTGGAACCACATATTCTTCTGCCCTCTTTGATTCCTAGAGAAGGACCGCTGAGGGTTAGAGAAGCGGATCCCGATGGCAGACAAAGTCTTCCCGTCCTTTTCGCTCTGGACAAGTGTGTCATGTACTGTCTTCCCAAAAAGGGAAAAACCATTGTAGCGTGCATTGATAAACGACGCCTTAAAAGGGTCCGCGAACTGGCACAACCTGAGCCAGGCATGACGCCTCATGGCTATGCCTGTTCCAGCCACCCTAGCTGCTCCTTCCATGGCATGGAAAAGGAGTTGCATCGATGTGTTTGAGACTGACTTCAGAGTAGACATTTTCAATGAGAACAACTGTCTGTCCTGCAGCAATAAAGACTCTGGGGGTGACTCAGCGAATTCCGAAGGAAGGTCTCGCTGAAGCCGGATCACATGTGCCAAATAATTCAGCGCATGGACTCAAAAGGTCACTGAGGAAAAGACACACTTCCCAAACCTATCCATTGACCTGGACTCCTTGTCTGGAGGGTGGACCGAGGAACTCTCCTGTGCTAGTTCCTTCTTTGTGGCCGCTGCAACCAACATAGCATCAAGTGGGGCTCCTTTTGACCAAGGTTGTCTGTCGGAAGGGGAGATAAAATCTTGTCAGGGCATTTGCGGATGGGCTCTACGGTGTCAGGCTCCTTCCATGCCCGCATGATGGTGAGGTCCACCAAGGGGTCCGCTGGCGGGGACACCCAGGAAGTAGATGGGCCTGTGCCAATGGCCTCCAGGAACACTGATTCATCCTCAGAAGGTTTTGGGGCTGACCAACCTCCCCTCTGGCGGAGGATCTCCATAATTTCTCCGAAGGATACGTCTTCGGGAGGTGAACTGGGAGAACCTTCTCCTTCATCTAAGTCAGTGTCGTAGTGAGGGACTCAGGGGAGTCCAAATGCCTCCTTTTGCACTTGTGCTTACGGTGGACCTCTTCAGTGGGACTCTCAGAAGGAGATTCGTGAGCAGAAGGGGTTTCCTCAGAGAATTTAACTTGGGGATCCAGTGGCACGGGCTGTCCCTGAGACAGGATGAAGGGAGTCGTCGCCAAATCCAGGGCGGCCTGGGTGGTATCCGAGGGGATGGGCTGGGGTCTCAATCCCTCGGAAAGAACCCTCTCCACCACTTCGAAGGCCAAGGCAGAGTGGACCTCCTTAGCACCCAGTAAGGAAGACGCCCTTCCCAGATCCAAAGCTGGGACCAAAGCCAAAGCCAGGGTAGCCTGAGGTCCGAGGGAACGATTCAGATCCGAAAAGGTCAAAGCCGAAGAATACATTCCTTCGGGTCCGACTCCCTGTTCGCAACTCTGAGAGTCACTCGGATCTGAGGAACTCAAGGTAGCAGCCACAGTCGAGGTTGGAGGAACCATCAGCACCGAGCTACCAGCTCAGAAAATCCTTGAATCCAAGAGCCCCGAAGCATGGATCGGGGAAGGAGAGATGGGGGCAGAAAAAAGGCATGGAGGTCCCCCCTCCACAGGGAGACTACCATCTGTATTTGGGTCTGAATGAATCTCCGCATCATCCTGTGCATGTCTGATAAGCTCTGAGTCGACCTCGAAGAGGCCACCAACTTGGATCTGGCTGGTCTGCGCAATGGGGAGGAAGGCCTCAGGTCCGAATGTTCCAACGGCTCCGGTGAGAAACTAGGAGACCAGAGCCATGGAGAAACAGGCCTCATGGCATTAGAAGGGGGACTAAGAAAGAGCTCCCTGTCTGGGGATCTCTTGCGATGTCTGCCCTTTCTCTTCTCCCTATCCTCTCTGTGCCTTTCTTTATCTTTTTCTTTTTCCTTGTCAGCCACTCTGAATGTAGATTTGTCTTTAGCAGACCCACCACCAGAAGAAGAAGAGGAAGGTTGAGTCCCTGTCTGGGTGGGAGGTTGAATACTAGAGACCAAGGCCGAGGCAGATTCCAGCATGGCAGCAGGGAGAAGGCCTTTGGCTACTAACTTGGCCTTCCGTTTCCTAAGGGCCCTCGGATTGAACCCGGTGCAGATAGCACATTGAGTGGACAAATGTGCCACTCCCAAGCAAATCACACACAGAGTGTGACCATCAGCCGGGGAGAGCTTATGGCCACACTCTGTACATTTCTTGAAAACAGGCTTTGGCTGATCAGCCATAGTCCTGCACCCAAAAGTAAAAAAAACTACCTACCAGAAAAAACACACATAAACACAGGTAGGGGAAGGGCAGGCCTAACAACTTCTCTACTAAATTTGCAAGACTTTTTTTTTTTTTTTTTTAAACCGACGAACAAGCGATACACTAAACAAGGGGAGGGAAAAAATTCACTCAAACACACACTAGATACAAGTAATAATACCACTTACTATCCCTGAGCTCAGAGCAAAGGAGACCACGATGCAAACTACTGGCGTGGCAAACGAGATTTGAGGGAAGATAGGAGATGTAGGGCATTATGGGTAAGGGGAGGAGCTCGGAGCAGATGCTAGAAAAAAAGTTGCCGGCTCAGATCCGATACGGATCCGTATACCCACAGGTTGCAGATAAAATGAAGTTAACTACTTCAGATCGTCAGTTTATGCCTTAGTCTCTTTTGAAGTTTTATCTTTAGGATTCTGTGCAACTCTTATGTAGAATGGTGAATACAACTATCTCATTTACTATCAAACTGGTATTTCCCACTTTTTTTTTTTTTACATTCTTTGTAGGTAATTAAATAATGGTTTATAGTATCCCTAAGGTAAGAAGAGTTCATTCTGATTGAATGACTAGATTAAGCTTGCAGCTTTATGATACTTTACCATTTGAAGTTTACAGGTTTTAGTTTCATCTGATTTTGTAATGCAACATAGTAATATAATAGCCTTGTTCAATATTTTTGCCCTAATTGCTTATTATAACAAAAATTTATTACTGCAATTCATATAGTATTAGTTGATTCATTATTTAGATAACATCTATTTGAACTTGGATATTATTAGTGTACATACTTGTATTATACGTGTCACAGAACTGACATTTAAAATATGGATCTTTAGGAAATCTTGTTTTACGTTTACTGGGCTTATGTTATTCAATTAACATTATTTATGTTCCGGAATATGAAAAGTTGTAGCTTATGAATGATTTTTAAGTTTAAATTTCACACTTTATATTACTAGATAAGAATATATTCAATACTTACTTACTATGTTGAGTCTGAAGTTAATGCTATACTCACACATTCTGGCAGGGGAGATTTAACTGCTGATAGTGTTTGGGAGGTGGATTCAAACAGTATTCTGTTTGAACCAGGAGTCTTTCGAGCTCCATGAAGAGGGTAAGGGTGTATATAATTCGATTTTTTATATATAGTTACTAAAAGTTATCGCTTGGTGTCTGAAGCTTTTAAAAATCTGATTGACATATTAATCTCATATTATTTGGAACACAATTTTAATGATTTCTATATAATCACAGTAAGAATATATGAATACTTGAATACTTCCAGTCATTTTAAAGGGTATAATGCTAGTAATCTGACTTCTTATTACAAATGTTAACATTAAAATCTATCTCTATTAACATCAATGACTTAAATAATAGCTGTAAAAGAGGAAATCTATATAAATACCTAAACCTTTTCAATTCTAATTTTGTTCTTTTACAAGAAACACATTTATTGAAAGAGGATATAGACAGACTAATAAAATATATACTGTTTTATCTAGCTCTCATCATCATCATAAAAGAGAGGAGTTATTATATGGAACAATTCCCTTCCAATTACCAAAATATTGGATACATACAATGATGACAAAGGTATGTTGTGTGCTGTTACCATAGAAAGTAACAAAAAAGTATATACTATTCATTAATGTTTACTGGATTCATGGGATAGGTACTCGTACAGTCAAACAACAACTAGAACAGGTGGTTAAATTTTCCAAAGGGAATATTACATTCGGAGGGGACTTCAACTGTATAATAAATGAGAATGATTTTACTGCTTTTAGGAAGAGGATGATAACTTCACCACCTAAATACTTGACTTAATTTGCTGAATCATTTCATTTTAAAGATGTAAATGATTTTGCAGATTCAAATTCACTTTTTTATAAACATACTTTTCACCAAGACATGGCACATACTCTAGAATTGACAGAATATATATTTCAAACCAATTAGTTACTAATTTGAATAAAGTTAAAGTTCATTCATGTCCAATATCTGATCATAATGCAATAACGTTTGACCTCTTTCTACATTCTAGTTGTTATCTCCAAATACCTGCATATTTGACTAATTTATCTGATTTTAGAGATTTTGTTGTTTCAGAAGTTAAGAATTTTATTAAGCTAAATAACACTCAAGATACTTCAGTTGCCTATATATGGGATGCCCTAAAAGCATACTTATACGGGAGAATAATTAATTAGTACATCAGCAAAAGGAAGTCCTGGGACAAAGAATTAAAAATTCTTCAAGATTGACAAAGTTAATTTACAAAAACAGACAAGGCCAATAAAAGCGAATAAATTAATTCCCTAAATAATAAATATTTGGAAATATTAAATCATAAGACCAAGATTAGTCTAGAGAAATTTAAATATATAAACTTTTTCAATAATCCTAAGTCACTAAAAAAATTAGCAATCAAAACTAAGAGATTAAACAAATTGTACCATATTAAGGAGATTTACTCGAGTAACAAACAGAAGATGGTAACGGATTTGGGAGATACATCAAAGGAATTTAGAAACTACTTTAATAAAATCAACCGAACCCAAATATATTAGACTCAAAACAAGAGGTAAGTGCTTTTGTTAAGAAATATACTAAAAATAAACGAATTGATCAGCAAATTAAGGCATTAGATAAACCAATCTCACTAACAGAGATTAAAAATCAAATAAGTAAGTTGAAGCAAAATAAGGTCCCAGGTAATGACGGAATCATTCCAGAACTATATACATTATTTCCCAATGAATCACTTCTTATATTACATCAAGTTTTCTTAACAATGTCAGGAACTGTTTAATATTCCTCCTTCATGGAAATATACTCTCATCTCCCCTATTTTGAAAACAGATAAGGACCCCTCTAAATGTTCTTCATATAGACCAATTTCACTTTTAAACGTTGACTATAAACTTATGGCCATCTATACCAATAGGTTAAAAAAATTTCTTCCTGGGTTGGTTGATGAAGATCAGACAAGTTTTGTTGTAAACAGAAATACATTTGATAGTATATTGATTACACATCCAAATCTAATAAGAACCTGACCATAATAAGTTTGGACATATATTGTGCATTTGATTCGGTCAACTGGGATTATTTCTTACATTAGAGAAATATAATTTCTCTGAAAATTTTATTAATTTAATCTACCAACTATATAAAGGCAGTCATGCATATATTAAGATTGGCTCATATTTATCAGATAATATTCCAATATATAAAAGAACTAAACAGAGATGTCTTCTTTCTCCCTTAATATTTACTCTCTTAATGGAACATTTAGCTAACTACATAGGAATGAATCCAAACATTAAAGGTAAAGAACTGAATTCAGAAACAACTTCCAAATTACAACATTTTGCAGATGATGTACTTTTGACTGTTGAGGGAACAAATTCAACTTTACAAGCTACTTTTGATCTTATAAATTTTTTTCAAAAGAAGTCAGGTTTAGTTTTTAATGATGATAAAACGAACATACTCTCCATAACTTCAAATACTAATCTTTGGAATCAGAAATATACCAAATATTTAGCTAAATCAAAATGCTTAAAATACCTAGGT
The DNA here is from genome assembly GCF_019279795.1 of Protopterus annectens. Taxonomy (NCBI): domain Eukaryota; kingdom Metazoa; phylum Chordata; order Ceratodontiformes; family Protopteridae; genus Protopterus; species Protopterus annectens. The sequence goes on along the minus strand of NC_056726.1, from coordinate 1,349,858,246 downwards.
GTTATATTAACAGACAACATAGATGACATAATAAAAATAAATTATAGTGCTTGTATTTCGTCTATTAATAATTTGATAATTAAATGGAAGCATTTACTATTTTCAATGGATGAAAAGCTTTCAATTATTAAAATTATCATTTCACCAAAGATACTTTATGTTATTCAATCTACTTCACTAATGCCACCTAAAACACTAATCAAAGAATTTAACACATTGATTATGAAATTTTTATGGCAACCAAACAAACCTAGAATATCCCTTATACATCATATGAGAGATTGGTCCTTTGGAGATATAGGTCTACCAGACAGAGAACTCTATGCTATTTCTTCTCTTAAGAACTTTCTATTGTTATAAATGGAGGCTATTCAGCCAAATGGAATAAATTTCAAGAAATTCTTTGTTTTGATATAAACAAAAGAACCAGATCTTTAAAACTTTCAATACTAAATGATCCATTCATTTGGATAGCCAAAGATTATTTTACTCTAAATAAATTTCCTAAAAATTTAACTTATATGAAACTTTTATTAAAGGAACTTAGAAATTACATATATAGAAATATGATTTACAAAAACTGGATATTTCTTTTGTTTCCTATTGCATATGCAAAATATGTTATTGCCTCTTCCAATCTAACAGATATCCTTTTTCTGAAAGAAAAAAAAATCTTAATTTCTGGTTTCAATTCATACAAGATGATAAATTAATTACTTTAGGAAAATTTAATTACTAATTATGACATACATTAATCTGCTTGGTTTTAGCTTCAATCCTATAGACAATTTATGATAGACAGGGCTGGCTTGATTCCTCAATATTCAAGATCATCAATACCTAAATTAATAAAATGTTTGGTCTCTTATATGCAACAAAATACAACACTTGAATGTAAGCTCTCAACCATATATAGAATAATTAATAAAGAAATGAAAAATGTTCCAGACCATTTCTGGAACTATCTACTGAATCGGATAAAAAAATAATTCTGGAATCATCTAAGCATACTACACCATCACTTAGATGGAGAATATATGCTTGGAAGTTTATGAATAGAGCTTTTTTACAACCCATAGACTAGGATTGATTAGTAAAAATGATGTACTATGTTGGAGATGTAAATCGAATACTAACCCTGACTGGTCACATATGTTTTTTGATTGTATAATTTTGAGACAATATTGGGGAAAAGTCAATTATCTTCTTCAAACACTTTTTACAGATAAATTTACATTGACCAAATCTTTGGTGTTATTTAATACCCCAATTTCTGATTGCATTAGGAAAATTAAATATCCCCTTCTGTGGTCAGTTTTGACAGCAGCCAGAAAAGTAATAACCAGAAACTGGAAATAAGAACACACTCCTTCTTATGCAGAATTTAAAAATATTCTTACTGAAATGTGTTGCTTGGAAATGATGACTATCAAGTCAAGAACTACTAGAACATGTTTTTCCTATGCTTTGTGGTCTAATCTGAAATCTATGCTAGATAAAGATTCATGTATTGTTTAAAGTGATTATTTAGATTCTTATCATATCTGTCATATGGCACCTTTAAGACACCGATGTAAATACTTTATTTGACTTTGTTATAATATTTATTTATTTCTGATTGAAATGCAATTTCCTTGTCATTTTCTGTAAATGTTTTTCTTGGTTATAAATTTTAATAAAATTGTTTCCAAAAAAAACAACAAGTCTGAAACTCTTATTTGCATTTTCTTGTCAGGAAAACTAGAAAGAACCAATTGTCTCAGAATGAGCCACTCTAAGCCCAGTGTACAGGACAATAAAATGAAAAAAAAAACATACAGACTATATTAAGTAACATCAATGAGTTATCTGTAAACATAAATAAAGTAGAGAGCAAACTGAACAATTTTTTAAGAGGAATGTAAAAAACAAGTTGAAGTGCTGAGTAAATCTCGTAAACAACAATCAAAAATCTTGAGTGTAGAAGAGGCAATGTGTGATTTTGATGAAAGATTACTGGAAAATGAGAATAACACTGAATTTCTAATTTCTTCTGAAACAAAACAACTTATTCCAGGGAAAAATAGAAGACTTAGAGAACAGATCTAGAAGGAATACCATCTGGATTTATGGGATTCCAGAAAAAGAAGAGGGAGACAGTATGATTCAGTTCTTTAATGCCTAGCTGTCTAAAACTCTGAACCTGGATGAAGCTTTTTCCTTTGGCAACAAAAGAGCACGTAGATCATTTTCTAACTCATCTTAAAAAAAACACACATTCACCAAGGTCAGTGATCATAAGATTTTTTTTTCAAGTCAAGGATTTAGTCTTGAAAGCTGCATGGACCAATTATCCAGTTAAAATTAAAGAAAACACTAAGATTTGACAATGACTATTAAACATTAGTGATGTCAAAGAGAAAAGCATGTGTGCAACTTGTTAAAAGCTTAAAGAAAAATATTAAAGAATAAATATGGATTCACCTTCCAGAAGAAAAGAAAATTTTTAACACCTTGGAAGATAAAATGGACTTTATGCAGAAAAATAAAATCCTAAAAAAAAATAAACAGAAGAAATGGACTGGAATCTATCAACTTCTTTGAAAAGAAGTGCAACAAGAGATGGCTGGTTAATCAAAGACAAAACAGTAAAAAAAAAACTGAAGGAAAAATGAAAATCAATGTATTCTGTGGTCATAAATTCTTATTAATTTAAATAAGTGCTTGAATACTTATGAACAGGTCCTGAATATTATTTTTTTAAAAAGCAAATGATTTCTTTCCTTCCCTACTTCAAATGGTTACTAGTTCCTTTTTTAAAATGTTAAGAGTTTGATTAGTTTAGCTATATAAGAAATTAAAGCCACTTATTTTCACTTAGAGTTGTAAAGGTTACAATATTCATTTTATTAAAAGTTAATCATTACTATGAAGAACAGGCAATGATAATTGTTTACTCCACAGAATCATAGACTGAGTCTACAAACTTGTTCTTATGCTTCCTTAGTTCTCTTAATAGTGACATCCAAAAAATCAATTTGCTCTGCAGAGTACTTATATGTAAATTTCAGAAAGGACATTGTAGCATGTAAACAATCAATAAACTGAGATAACAACACTAACGAACTTCCCTAAAGCAAAAATCTATCATCCACAAACCGTTTATACCAAAGTAGATGTATAGGAAAACTAGTACGAAAAATTATTTATTATACAAAAATAGTATGCATCCCAGGTACATCTCAAAGACTGTGTTAAAAGGACAGTTCCTTAGGGTTATGAGACTCCACAATAATGACCTGCATTTAGACTTTTTGAATAAAGAAGTGGAGACTGATTATTGCATAGCTCAAGTGTTAGCAGAAAGAGGGAGTAGGGGTCGAACATACCTCTCAGAACAACTACAAGTTTTGGACAAAGTATTAGAATTAGAAGTTATGTACCTACCATAACGTTCCATGTTAGTTGTCTTCTCTCGCCTTCTTTCTTGCTGGATGGGTTCGGAGCTGATCCTCGGCTCCGACTCGGCACTTTCTTAGCTTGAGAACTCCTTTTACCAGCTCGAGGCAACCCTATATCCCATGATGCAAGGCGGGACTACCTCAGATCTCGTTTGGTAGCTAACATACCCTGCTAAGGAGAAACCTAGTAGAACTAGGAAAACAAAAATTCCTAACAAAGGATACTTCTAATGAAGACTCAGGAGGGAACAACCTGAGAAGAGGAAACTCTTCAAGATCTGTCCAGGCTAGGGGGAAGGAGGGAGGGACGCAAGAAAGAAGGCGAGAAGACAACTAACATGGAACGTTATGGTAGGTACATAACTTCTAAATGTTAAGTTGTCAATCTCGCCTTCATTCTTGCTGGATGGGACCGCGTCCCTAGCACCTGTATCCCGGGTGGCTCAATGGAACAGACTCTTGAGAACTGTGGAACCAAAACTGGCTCTGTCTCTGGAGGCCAAATCTAATTTGTAATGAGAGACAAAGGTATGAGGAGTGGCCCAAGTAGCTGCTGCACAAATGGTATCAATGGGTAGTCTATCCTGAAAGGCTGCAGAAGTGGATAGACTCCTGGTTGAGTGTGCTTTCGGTTTAGAAGGTAGTTGCGTGCCTCTAAGCGAATAAACATAAGAAATTGTGGAAGACAACCATCTGGATAAGGTCACTTTAGAAACTGGGAGACCTTTCCTGTTTTCTGCATAGGAGACAAATAATTGGTCCGATTTCCTGAATTGTTTAGTTCTATGCAAATAGTACCTGAGCTGACATCCAAAAAATGTAGCTTTTGTTCAGCTCTGTCAGAATAATTTGGGAAAAAAACTGGTAGATCGATGGATTGATTAATATTAGTTTGAGAAACAACTTTGGGGAGAAAGGAAGGGTTCGTTCTTAAGGATACCCTGTCCTTGTGAAAAACCAAGTAAGGGGAACGGATGCAGAGAGCTTGAATTTCGGAAACCCTTCTTGCTGAAGTGACAGCCAGTAAGAATATAGTTTTCCAGGTCAATAACTTCAAGGAACATGAGGCAGACGGTTCGAAGGGTGGTAAAATCAAGGATGCTAACATTAAATTCAGATCCCATTGTGGAGGAGGATGTTTTATTGGCGGCTTCAGAAGAAAAACTCCTCTCAGAAAGGCTTTGCATAGCCTATGTGACATAATGTTATGATCTTGTAAGTCAACATGATATTTGGAGATAGCCGCCAGTTGAACTTTGACTGTTGAAGAAGAAGATCCTGACTGGAAAACTTCAGCCAGGAAATCTAAAACAGAATGCACAGGAGCAGTAAAAGGATCAATGTGCCTGGAGATTGCCCAAAGGGAAAAACGTCGCCACTTGCTAGCATACACGGTTCTGGTGGACGACTTCAAAGAAGCTACTAAAATATCTCTGACAGGATCAGAGATCATAGGAAGCCTGGCTAGGGAAGGAAGTGGAGCAACCAAGCAGTGAGTTTGAGAGAATGAATGGCCCGGTGCTGTTGACCCGACTGGTGGATCAAAAGATCTGGAACTGGGTCCAGATGCCAAGGTCGCACCAGGAGGTGACGATGCAGAGTCGGGAACCAAACTTGTCGAGGCCAGTAAGGGGCAATGAAAATCAACTTGGCCCTCAAAACGGTGGCTTTCTGAATGACTTGTGGAATCAAGGGAAAGGGAGGAAAGGCGTAAAGAAGTCCCCGGGGCCAATCCTGGGTTAGAGAGTCTCTCAGGGGTTGGCCTGGTAGGGGAGAAAGGGTGAAGAAGTCGGGGCACTTGTTGTTTTGGGGAGTAGCAAAAAGATCGCAACAAGGTGTGCCCCACTTCAGAAAAATCTGGTCCACAATAGATTGATTGAGAGACCACTCGTGAGGCATGAGAATGGCTCTGCTCAGCCTGTCCGCCAAGAGGTTGGACCTGCCGGGGATGTGCGTTGCTATCAGAAACCGATGAGAGGAGATTGCCCATTGCCAAAGTCTGAGAGCTTCTCGACACAAAGGATAGGACCTGGTCCCGCCCTGCTTGTTGATGTACCAGACCACGGACATGTTGTCCGTTTGCACTGCAATAGTCCCCGTGGGAAGAAAGTCGTTGAGGGCTTGCAACGTTAAAAGCACCGCTCTCATCTCCAGGACATTTATGTGCAGATGGTATTCTATGGGTTGCCACGTCCCGTGGACCATCCTGCCCTGATAATGCCCCCCCCACCCGATCAGAGAGGCATCCGTAGTGACTGTGGCAAGCAGAGGAGGGGGAACAAATGGTCGGCCCTGGTGAAGGAGAGGGGAAGATATCCACCAGTTCAGATGAGCTCTGCACGATTGTGTGACTAAGATTTCGTGTTTCATTGGAAGACTGTGGAACGACCACTGAGTGAATAACATCCACTGTAGTAGACGCATGTGGAAGCGAGCCAGTGGTAGAAGAACAATGGCCACAGCCATAAGACCTAGAACTTTTAGAATCAATCTGGCTTTGACTTTGCTGCTCTGCAATAATATTCGAACGAATTTTTGGATGTCCAGAATTCTCTGATTTGTTAGTCTGGCTGACAACTTGACGGTGTTTAATTCTGCGCCTATAAAGGTGATAGATTGGCAAGGCCGCAGAGAAGATTTTTCGAAATTCACTGAAATTCCCAAACTTTTGCAAAGCTGCAGAGTGTAGTCTCTGGTCTGAAGAAGCTGATGCCTGGTGGTGGCGGAGAGGAGCCAGTCGTCCAAATAAGGAAACACCTGGAATCCCTGACGTCTCAGGTGAGCTGCGACCACTGCCATGCATTTGGTAAAGACTCTGGGGGCTGAAGTGAGGCCAAAGGGCAGGGCTCTGAACTGATAATGACTGGTCCCTAGCCGAAAGCGGAGAAACCTCCTGGAGCGTCTGTGTATCTTTATGTGATAGTACGCGTCCTGAAGGTCTATCGAGCACATCCAGTTGTCCTTGCCCAGAAAGGGTAAAATGGACTGAAGCGTGACCATCCGGAATCTTGCCTTTTTGACAAATCTGTTTAGATTGCTTAGGTCTAGTATAGGTCTCCAATCTCCCATCCTTTTGGGGACCAAAAAGAATCTGGAGTAGACGCCGGATCCTACTTGGTCTGCTGGAACAGTCTGGATGGCTCTTTTTTGTAGGAGCTTTGTAACCTCCTGTTCTGCCAAATCCCTTTGACCGGGTGAGATGTCTGGAAGGGATTGATGAGGTACGGGATACCTTTCGAAGGGGATTTTGTAACCCTCGGATATTATCGACTGTACCCACATATCTTGTGAAAGAGAGTGCCAGGCTACTGGGTACAGTGAAATCCTTCCCCCGACTGCCTCCAAGGGTGGACAGTCGGGCAACACCTCAGGGATGCTGAAAGGGCTTCTCAGGAAGAGACTCCCTGTTGCCCTGGTTCTGAGGACACCCTCTGCCCCTAGGGCGGCGTATTATTGTTACCCCTCTGCCTCTGGGGTAAACTGCCCACGTGTGTCCGGGCGCTGCTCCTTGGGCTTTATGGAACCACATCTTTCCTCCCTTCTGACCCTTGGGGTAGGGTCTAGAAGGGGTGGAAAAATGGACTCCAACGGCAGAAAGAGTTTTGCCGTCCTGCTCACACCTGGTCAAGGTTTCCTTCACCTGAGGTCCGAACAAAGCCGAACCGTCAAAGGGGGTGTTGGTGAAGGACACCTTAAAGGGGTCCGCAAAATTACAAAGCCGCATCCAGGCTTGACGTCTAAGAGCCACTCCTGTGCCTGCGGCCCTGCTCGCTCCATCGGCTGCATAGGATATGAGCCGCATGGAGGAGTTGGTTAAGGAATTCAGGATTGCTAGCTGTGAGGCAATCTTTTCTTGAGCCCCAGCAGCAGAAGGATCCTGGACCGCTTCACCTAGTTCCTTGAGAATATCTCTTTGAAGCCTGGTGAAGTGACAAAGGTAGTTCAGCGGCGATAGCAAAGGTCGCTGAAGAAAACATCCGCTTTCCATACCTGTGCATGGTCCTAGAATCTTTGTTAGGAGGATGGACAGGTACTGAAGGATCCGCAAGTTCCTTCTTGGTGGCCGCCGCCACCACCATAGCATCCACAGAGACGCCCTTGGAAAGAAACTGCTTGTCTACAGGGGCCGTGATAAACTTGGATGGTCTCCTGGGAACCGGTTCCACAGAATCTGGAGCTGCCCACGCCTTCCGAGCCACTACCTGCATAAGTGGGTCGAAAGGCGGAGACACCCAGGAGGTGGAGGGTCGGGATCCAAAAGCCTCCAGGTATACCGACTCATCCTCGGAGGGGTCAATGGAGGGCCAATTCCCCCTCTGTTTGAGGAGCTCAAGGATGTCTGAAAAAGAGACATCCTCAGAGGGGGACCGAGGGGAACCCTCCGACTCATCTAAGTCGGTATCAGATGTAGTAGACTCAGGGGAGTCTGTGTGTTTCCTCTTACACGTCCTCTTCCGAGGAGGTTCCCCTGCAGGATCAGGAGAAACCTCGGAAGAGGAAGATATTCCCGATGGAGAAACCTGGGGCGATGGATCCCTGGGCCTGGGAGCAAGAGGCTGGCAAGAGGCATCTACAGGCACCGAAGAGGGAGGATCTAAAGGGATGGACCGTTGACCTGGCTCAGGTGCCAGGACACTCCTCATCACCTCAAAGGCTCCCCTCCCCGGGAGGCCGGAATATTCCCGTTCCGAGGAAATAGGAATTCCCGGCTCCACTGAGAGGGAAGGCTCCGAGGCTGATGTCGGTGCCGAGCTTACCAAAGCCGAAGCCCCGAGAGGGAGAGCGGGGTCGGACAAGGGTCCGATGCCACTAGCCCCCTCGGAGCCGACAAGGGAAACTCGACGACCGGATCCCTCCAAGGAAGGTCTCATGGAAGAGATCGGAGCCGAAGACGACGGAGCCGAAGAGGGATGTATCGGTTCCGGCGCCGACACGGTCGCTTTCCCGAGAAACTCCGGCACCGAACTCTGGAGGGGAGTCGGAGGAGGAAGTTCAAGGGGTAAAGCAATAGCCGAAGTCTGCTGAGACGGGCTATGGAGCATTTGGGCTAGTGCCTGCGACTTCAACAGCCTGCTTACCACCCTCTCTAAATTGTGGTCAGACAGCCTGGAAGATCTCGAAGATCGGCTCCGATGACTCCGCTCCGACAAAAGAGGAGACCCCGGAGCCGAATGGATACTCTCCAACGAAGGGGACCGAGATCTCTTCTTGGATGAAGTCATCGGAGCCGACGTCCCCTGAGTCCCAGATGGAGCCGAAGGCTTCTCGGCTCTGATGCTAGATAATATGTCGGCTCCAGCCGGAGCCGACAAGGCAACAGTAGATTGGGTGTCGGAACCGATCGGAACCGACACTACTATACTAGAAGAAGAAAGATCGGCTCCAGCCGGAGCCGATCTCGACTCCGAAGGAGTCGGAGCCACCGGAGAAGGCTTGGAAGCTGTAGCCTGAATCTTCGGAGGCTTAGAAGGTTTAGAAGACCCAGTTTTAGTGGGAGAACCTTCTGGCTTTAGTAAGCCACGGAGGATCAATTTATTCCTCCTTTCCTGCAGGACTCTCTGGCTAAAAGAGTGACACAAAGCACAGGAGTCCTGCAGGTGCAAAGGCCCCAGGCAGTACACACAAGAAGTGTGACCGTCTGTCAGAGACATTTTCTGACAGCACGAGTCACACTTCTTGAAGCCTGAGACCTTGCCTTCCTTAGACATAGTCCAAAGAAATAAAACTCACACACACCCCCCAAACAATCACACAAATAATCCCAACAAACACAGACACACAGGAAGGGATTAAGAAAGGGGGCCTAGGCCTAACTGAAAATTTCTTTTTAAGCTTTAGCTTTTTATAAAAACAAAAAGTTTTTAACTATATGGGGAAATAGGGTGGGCTGTAGAAATACTACACACTATAAAAAGGGAACAAGGGAGATATAAAACCCTGACTAAGCTTTTTGAAATTCAACTTACCTCAGCTGGCAAAAAGGAGACCTCTTTCGCTAAGCGGCAAACGAGATCTGAGGTAGTCCCGCCTTGCATCATGGGATATAGGGTTGCCTCGAGCTGGTAAAAGGAGTTCTCAAGCTAAGAAAGTGCCGAGTCGGAGCCGAGGATCGGCTCCGAACCCATCCAGCAAGAATGAAGGTGAGATTGACAACTTAACATTGACAGTTGGACAGACATATTCCCTTCTACTGATAAGACACACCAGGTGACCGATAAAACTGTGCGGTCCACTTTGTTTCCACCCTACTCGGGTACCCCCCAAAGTCTAAAGATACAGCCCTACCTGTTCAACGCCACGCTACTTTTTTCTCAAAGAAAGGAAGAGAGCCCTGCTTATAACTTTTTTTCCATCTGTTTGTAAAAGTTTTGTCACCACCCTACTCTGGTGCCCCCCCCCCCCCCAAGTCTAAATATACAGCCCTAACTGGTCAACGCCACGCTACTTTTTTCTCAAAGAAAGGAAGAGCGCCCTGCTTATAACTTTTTTCCAACTCTGTTTGCAAAATTTGTCTCCACCCTAATCGGTTACCCCCCCAAGTCAAAAGATACAGCCCTACCTGGTCAACGCCACACTACTTTTTTCTCAAAGAAAGGAAGAGCACTCTGCTTATAACTTTTTTCCATCTCTGTTTGTAAAAGTTTTGTCTCCACCCTATTCGGGTATCCCCCCCCCCAAGTCTAAAGATACAGCCTCACCTGGTCAACGCCACACTTTTTTCTCAAAGAAAGGAAGAGCGCCCTGCTTATAACTTTTTTCCATCTCTGTTGTAAAAGTGTATATATCAAATGTACAGCATCCAAATGTTCTAACTTTAGGTAGCAGTAACTAACCTTAACACTCATGTTCCACTTAAATGACTAGTGGCAAGCACAGCTTACCGGCTTGCATCCTGCCAGCCCTTCCTTATTTAATTTCCTCAACTTCTCAATCCAAGTCCATAGAAGCTCCATTTCCCTACCTTACTATGCTCTCTTGAGCCTGCTAAGGCTCAAATACATTCACAAATTACTACAAAAGGAACAGAAAAGAAATCTCTCAGCCCTGCTTTAGTTTTAAAGCTTAGAGATACTTTTTTGCACAATCTGCATCCTACCATTCTCGGCCTAATCAAACCCCCCATCCAATAGGTTTCTGACAAAGGCTTCATCTATGGTGGTTGGCGTTCAGCGCCATTTTTAAATAAGTATTCCCATTTCCTTCTACTGATAAGACACCCCAGGTGACCGATAAAGCTGTGCGGTACACGTAAGTTGTTATATTGTGTTACTTTACATTTATATATGCTATGTTAACATAGGATGATACTTATAGCGTAACACTTGTGTTTAAATGCTGATTTTGCTCCCTCCAAGCATGGGGCAATCTGTAATCAGTAGTAATGTAAATGTAGCGACGCTACACTTAATTTTGCAGTTCAGCCCCTAGTTTTATGCACTAAATGGACCCTGTTGCTGCAGCCTAGCTAGCGTTTACTTAACTGTTCTACTCTGCTCAGCTAGACTGCTTCTCTTACCGAAACCCTTGAAATTGCTTTGTTTTTTGCCTAAATCCGTCCCTGTTGTACTACAGTGATAGAACCACATTTAAAACATACTGTATGCAAGAATCTACTTGTTACGTCTAGTAGAAGGATTGGGGTAGGATGTTATAGTGATGTTTTACTGCTCCCCATGTTTCATGCCTACTTTTGATGTTATGCAGCAATGCTAGTTGTTGTTTATAAACCTGGCTCTGTAAGGCATTATGTTGTATATGTTTGCTACTCTTGCCAGACTCGATAAAAGATTGTTTTTACTGCATACTGTACCTGCCTCTAATGCTTACCTTTCCAACTACCTCCCTCTGAATTTTCTCTTTCCTACAATCCTCCTGCAGTGCTATTATTTTTTCCAATATCAATATTTGTCTCTTTTCTTTTTAATTACAGTTTGTCTCCACCCTACTCGGGTGCCCCCCAAGTCTAAAGATACAGCCCTACCTGGTCAACGCCATGCTTTTTTCTCAAAGAAAGGAAGAGCGCCCTGCTTATAACTTTTTTCCATCTCTGTTTGTAAAAGTGTATGTATCAAATGTACAGCATCCAAATGTTCTAACTTTAGGTAGTAGTAACAAACCTTTTTTAACACTCATGTTCCACTTAAACGACTAGTGGCAAGCACAACTTACCGGCTCGCATCCTTCCAGCCCTCCCCTATTTAATTTCCTCAGCTTCTCAATCCACATCCATAGAAGCTCCATTTCCCTACCTTACTATGCTCTCTTGAGTCTGTTAAGGCTCAAATACATTCATGAATTACTACAAAAGAAACAGAAAATAAATCTCTCAGCCCTGCATTTGTTTTAAAGCTTAGAGATACTTTTTTGTACAATCTGGATCCTACCGTTCTCGGCCTAACCCGCTATGCTCGGGCTCACTCCGCTCCCCTACCCCCATTCCCACCCACCCCCACTCTCATTGAACTTATACCTAACCATACCCATCTCCTTCAATCAAACCCTCCAATTGGCTCTCACAACTCCACCCAACCTGACCCCACCCCTCAATCAAAACCTCCAACCAGCCCACACAACTCCACCCATCCCCACTTCTACAACTTCCACACCCCCTACTCTCTCTCATATCTCACCACTTCCACCCAAACTAGCTCACCAAACTCCACCCATCCCCTCTTCCTACAGCCTGCACACCCTTTCTCCTCTCCTATCTAATCTGTTCCACCCAAACACTATGCCTCCACACTCTAATATCTTTATCCTTACTATCTCCCTACAGCTCTATGTACCTTTCCACCTTACAGCCAATCATACCACTCATATACCTTTCAAACCAACATTCACAACATCCGCACTTTCTCAGGCTCTCCCAAGCTATTCCAGAATAGGCCATACCTTATATACCTCAAACATAATTCTACATGCTTGAGTACAAATCCTGCCTCTACATAAACACCAATACACCGCCTCCAAACTAAACTACTATCACAAAACCAAAAAACAACTCCTCTCTTCACACCAGACCACCCATGCTAGCTTAATACAATGCGGTGACATACACCCAAACCCAGGCCCGTAATCTGTCCCTTACAACCAACCCCACACCAAAAATTCCATGAATTTTACTACCATCAATTTACAAAGCATCAAAAACAAGATCCCCCATTTCCATGCATGGTTACATCAAAACAGGCCTGACTTCACTGCCATAACAAAGACCTGGCTTAAACCATCTATCAACAGTACTGAATTCCTACCCCCAAACTATGCATGCCATAGATACGACAGGCCACACAGAAAAGGTGGAGGCATCGCTTTAATATACCCAACTACCTACACTGTAGTTCCATTCAATAAAACTATTCCACAATTCTCCAAAGCAGAAGTTTTAGTGTCCTTCTTAAAGCTAAATAACTATAAATCCCTCAGTATCATAGTTTTGTACATGTCCCCCAGCAACAGCATTTCAATACTAGAAGAACTTCTTGCTTGGTCATGCAAAACTATCCAAAATGAAACAATCATTCTTGGAGATGTTAACATTAATTGGTTAGATATCACTAACACTAACCCCCAAACTAACATCAACTTATTTAAGTACACCCAGCTAATCACTGATATTACAAGGCCCAAAAGCAAGAAGAAATCTTAGATTGGATCCTAGTATCTGAACCCAAAAATAACTCCTCCTCTGGAACTTTATCAAATAGCATTAGTGACCACTCTCCAGCCTTCGCTATACGTAAAACTACCTCACCTACAAACAACCACCAACTAAAACAAACCAGAGACCTATCCCAATTCTCACCAGAAACCCTAAATGATATTTTACAACAAACCAACTGGGCACCTTTAAGAACCATCCCCCTCGATGAGGCAGTAGAATCCTTCAATTCAACACTTCTCAACATCCTAGACAGTGTAACCCCTCCCCGACTAAAAAGAGTCAAGTCTAATCATGCCACATGGCTTACCAAATCAACCAAGCAAACCATGTCTACTAGAGACAAGGCTTGGAAAGCCTGGCTAAAGCATAAGAACCCAGCTGACCTTGCTCTATATAAGCAACTACGTAATCAGGCCAAAAAACAGGTCACTAAAACAAAAAAAGATTACTTTCACAGACTTCAGGATCAGCACAGACTAAACCCTCAGAAATTCTGGGGTGCAATCAATTCCCTAATTCACACTGGTTCTAACACTAATCCTTGGCCACACCCTGATAAAACACCCTCTGAGATAGCCTCTCTCTTTACCTCATACTTCATTGAAACCATAGCCAAGTTGACCACCACCTTTCCTTCTTCAAACACTAACCCACCAAAGTCCCTTCTCTCTACCTACTTTTTCATTCTCTCTTGCTCCCACATGCACCATAATGAAACTCCTTCTAAAACTAAAACCTTGCACCAATGCTCCTGATAACCTACCCTCAGAATTCCTAAAGCTATCTGCAAGCTCCATTGCCTACCCCATTAGTATACTTATCAATAGATCCATGCAAGAGTCCTATGTCCCACATATCTGGAAGAAAGCATACATTCTTCATCTCCATAAAGGCGGCAAAAATTCAGATATCTCCAACTTCCAGCCCATCGCTATCCTCTCTCCCATTTCTAAAATATTAGAGAAATGTGTGCATACTCAACTCCTTAACCACTTAGTTAATAAACAACTTCTCTCCTCAACCCAACATGGCTTCAGGCCAGGCCATAGCACAAACACAGCTCTCATTTCCTTTTTGAATACTGTAAATAGAGCACATGATACCAATCAAATCGTCTCCACTCTTTTTCTCGACCTTTCAAAAGTCTTCAACACCACATTTCACCCCCTTCTGCTCTCTAAACTCAACAATGTAGGTGTCCCCCCTCCAACCCTAAACCAATTCTCAAACTATCTCTTTGACAGATATCAATCAACAAAGTGTCAACAATCCTGTTCTCACTTCCTCAACATCACAACAGGTGTACTCCAAGGTTCCATACTGGGTCCCCTGTTATTCAATATATTTTTAAATGACTTCCATAGCTCCCTCACTCATAGCACTGTGATCCAATATGCAGACGACTCTATATTCATCTGCTCTGCTAAAACCCCTTCTGAGATAAAACTGCTAACCCAACAAGCCTTTACCTCCACTGAAAACTGGATGTCAAACAACCACCTTGCTCTCAACCCAAACAAGACAAAACTGATTCTATTCACTCCCATAAAACAACCCCCCTAAATAAGACTGAATTCTATATCTGCTTCCTTAATAATACTACCATCAAAACAGCCTCTAACACCAAACTGCTAGGAGTCATCATAGACAAAAACTTCACATTTGACCTTCACATTCTCAACAATATAAAAAAAAACACATCGGAAACTAGGCACCCTCTACAGGCACAACTATTACCTTAACCATACTGCAAAAAAGGCACTAGCCTCAGCCTTTCTACTTCCATCCCTGCTATATGGGGCCCCTATCCTTACAAATATCCACTCATCGCTCAAAACCAGACTAGATACATGCTACAATAAGGTCGACAGATTTGCAACAAATGCTAGATTCTCAACACACCACTGCTCCTCTTTACAGCATCTAAACTGGCTAGAACTACCACTCTACCTCAACTTCCTACACTTAACTATGGCACACAAATTAGTATACAAACCCACATCATGTCCCTCTCTCTCCTCTCTGCTGACCTTGTACCAGCCAAATAGACCCCTTAGATCAGAAAATAAAACCCTGCTCAAAGTAGAAAAACCTCAACTAACAGCCGGCCAAATGCTCTACTCCTTTACTGTTTCCAAACTCTGAAACTCCCTCCCATCCTCTATAACCTCCATCAGTAGCCCTTTCCTATTTAAAAGGTCTCAAACAACATCTCTCCTCTTGCTGACTTTGCCCATGTGTAAAATAACTCTCTCCAGACTTTACTATCCCAATTGTAGCCCTCTGCTCTCTTCTCCAACTTCTTTTTCATCCATGCATTCCTCCTCTTTTGAACCAACCAGCTCTGTAACCTTCCCAGACGTGCCTACCCCTGTTACCTTCCAAACCCTTTATACCCAATCTCTCTCTCTATACCTACCTTACTACGACTTCAGTTCCTATTCCTCCCTGTCTTTTACACTGCTATTCTCCTCATCAATCCTTTTCTTAGCTACTTATTATTGTTATCCTGCTAACGCTGATATGTACACTATACTGTGTTATCTTAAAATCTTGCCTATTATTATTCTATATAGGCTTCTAAACATTTATTTACATGAAACTATATGTTCTGTATTAATTTGTATGTGGAGCTTTTCTCCCTGGGCCTCCAATGAAAATGGGCTCTCCAAGGCACAGTGGACTTTCCTGGTAAACAAATGCAATAAATAAATAAAATAAATATTACGGTCCCTTTAAGTTTTTCTAGTGACGTTAATGTTGTTTGTGACATCAATATGAAGAATTGGAATATTTTGTATGCGTCTAAAGATTTAAAAATGTCAGTGAGAAACCCAGGTTTTATTTTGTAGATAATTTGTCTCTTAAGAGACAATTATATTATGACACAAATGGAAAGGACATTAGTCAGTTCACAGAGACAAGGCCCTTATCCTTGTAGAAGCTGCAGCACATGATGGTTTATTCATTCGGGTAAGCAGTTTATTCACCCCTTATTAGGGAATTCAACAGAATGTACTTGTTATGCTGACTGCACATCTAAGCATGTTGTATATTATAGTTATTGTTCTGAGTGCAGTGTGTTCTATTATCAGTAAAACATATCATTCTTTAAAATAACATATATTACAACACGAGGGATATAAAGGAAGCCAATTATACTAATGCACTAGCACAGCATGTAAAAACAGAAGTAGTACAACATAGTTTTAGGTTTTCTGTACTTTAAATTATCAGTGAAAATACTAGAGGTGGGGATTTAAAGAATAAAACAGAGTTGGCAAAACAGAAATGGATTTTATATTTTAGTGCTGATAAACCTCCCGGTATGAATGATTCTCTCACTTTAAAACTGGCTTTACGAGCAAGGACACTCCACCACTGATGTCTTAGTGGAAATGAATTTATTTTAATTTTTTATTCTGGGATTTTTTTTATGGTATGAATTATTGAAGTTATTTACTCTACGTTCCATCTATATTGCATTATATGTGAACGATTTTTATATCAATAAGATTGATATTCAATTTAAGATTGCATATCTGCATTCTGATTGGCTGCTGGTGTTTTTAAATACCTTGTTAGTTCTTATGCTGTTAGTCTGATAAATCAATTTGTAAATCGCAAAAGTGCTTACTCTTTTTATTGGTTTTGAATAAAGTTTATTTCCCAGACCCGTGTTGACCGAGTACCCGTTTAAATCACTGTTATAATTGAGTGGAACGGAAAACTATATCCATTGGTGAACTCTTACTGGATTCCAGGGGTTGGAGTTAAAGATGCAAAAGAATAACGCTGCAATTTTCCCATTATTCATATAGATATGGAATACAAATATTGATAATATTTTTGTCTCAAACAATCTGATATCACACAGAAGAGTTTCACTAGTTTCATATCCATTATTGAACAGTAATGCTACAACAATCTGATATCACACAGAGAAGTTTAAACAGTTTTGTGTCCATTATTGAACAGTAATGCTACAATCTTTAATATTATTTTAAAACTGACAATCTAATACATCATAGTAGATTACCAGCGTACATTAGTAAAATAAAAGGATTCAAGGATTGGTATGTTAAAAGAGATCAAACATTTCCTGGGAATAAAACATAAATGGTGAAGCATCTGACACTGTCCTGTGGGATTCACCAAAAAGCTTACTTAAATAGAAGAGTTACAAGCTGGTATATTAGTAAAACAAGAGAATGAGACAAAAAATTTAATACATTACAGGTCAAAATAGGCACAATAAAGTTAAATCTAAAAATCAAATTATATTATCTGTCAGTCTTACCTTAAAAACTTAAATACAAAATATGCTGAAATTCTAATCATAAAGTTTCAATATGTCTGGGAAAAACTTAAACTTCAGGCATATTCAGTAAGCCTTTTAAGCTTGTATAAACTTACTCTTAGATCAAAGAAAATGAATAAATTAAAGCATATGAAAGAAATTATATCATATATAAATAACAAAGAAAAAGAACAGATATTGAAGGAATTTTTGACGGCTTTAAAATATTTCATGAAATATAAATAATAATATAAATAACCTAGATAATGATTATACAGTTGAAACTTTTATAAGGGAAAATATAAATAATAAATTAACAAGTAAACAAATAAAAATGATAGACCATTCACTAGAACAGAACTAAAAGATCACATAAAAAAGGTAAAAAATAATAAGGCCCTAGGCTTAGATGGCCTTACACCAGAACTATATAAAATACTACCAGATGATGCAGTAGTTAAATATTAGATAAGGTCTGTAGAGAAATAAAAACAACTGCTGAAGTCCCCCCATCATGGAAATATTCCCTTATATTACCTATTTTAAAACAAGATAAGGATCCTACAATTTAACATTTTTACCAGGAAAGTCTGACTTGGAACAAAGCCAATTTTCAGCAGAGGCCTGGGAAGAAATGCCCCAGATACATGTCTTTGTAACGTGGGAGGAAACCGGAGCACCCCGAGGAAACCTGCACTAATGCAGGGATGACATGCAGACTCCGCACAGAAGGCACCCCAACTGAGAATCGAACCGGAGAGCCTCTTGCTGTGAGGAGACAACACTACCACTGCACCATACAAACCCATTTCACTTTTAAATGTGGACTATAAGATGTTCATGTCCATTTTAGCTAACAGAATTAATCTACTTATACCCAAACTAATTAACAATGATCAAACTACGTTTATTTTAAATATACAAGTACAGGATAATATAATAAGAATTTTGTTGTTGTTCCTTCGGCTTTTCCCGGTTAGGGGTTACCACAGAGGAACTCCAGTCTGCTAATGATTGGCAGTAGATTTTCACGGTGCCAAGGTGCCAGCTCGACGCCCAACCTTCAACGAAGGCACGCCCATTCACGGATGTCTTTCGAACGCCACTCAACCGCAGTGAGGACATGCAGACTCCACACAGAAGGCGCTCCAGCCGAGAATCGAACGGGAGAACCTCTTGCTGTCGGGCGACAACGCTACCGCTGCACCATAAGAATACATGCATTAATAGACTATGCAATACAAATAAAAAATAACTTTCTATCATTAGTCTCAATTTAGATAAGACTTTTGACTCAGTTAATTTGCTGTACCTGTTTAAAACATTTAAAGTGTATAATTTCTTACCTTAGCTAATTGCATTAATTTCTAAGTTATACCATAACTCTTAAAATAGGTTCTTTTCTAATTCCTTTAAATTACAAAAAGGCACAAAACAAGGCTGTCCATTATCACCTTTAATTTTTGCATTAACTATAGAACCATTTGCTAATAGTATTAGATCCAATAAGAACATTAATGGTATCAAAATAAAAGAAGATTTTAAACCAAATATTCAACTCTTTGCTGATGATATTTTACTAACAACAAGAACTATGCAACAGTCATTAAAAGTCAGTTTGAAGAAATCTTGAACTTAACATCATATAAAAATATTCTAATTTTAATTGGAATAGCAATCAAATGAAATACCTTGGTATAACCATTAAGTCTAATAGTAATGAAATGATACAAACAAACTTTCAACAGATTGTTGATAAAATTTTAAGTTTAGTCACAAAATAGAACAAATTCTTCTTTACAACAGAATGATTCATGCTTATTAAGATTGTAATTCTCACCAAAATATTGTCTTACAATCTTTAGTACTATCTCCAACAAAAAATGATGAAGATAAATAATATTCTACTTATTTTTTTGGATTCCTAATAAACCAAGAGTTTCCTATGACTGGCTCAGAAAAGGTTGGGATAATGGCGTTATAGGATTCCCTAACATTCAATTATATGCTACTTCAATTGTAAAAGTTACATCTTTGTGGATAAATTCATCTTAAGATATAAAATGCTAACAAATACATCAAGAGATGTTATTAGTAAATAATAAATATATCATACCCAGTCATAACCAAACAGTACTTAATAGTTTTATCCGCTGTGGCAACCCCTAACTGGGAAAAGCTGAAAGACAAACAACAACAACATTATAAGATTTTGTGTGCAAATGGTACTACACCCTCTTCTCAAATTCTCTTTAAATAATATAATTTCCTCTTTCCAAATGTTCACATACTCTAATTGTTATATTAAAGACTTAATATTTTTTACGTTTCCAACTTCATATACAAATGATTGCATAGAAACTCAATGTCAATGAAATGCTTTAATTTACTGGCATCAATTCTTAAATGGCACTGATTTTGACCTCCCCTGCACTGGCCCAGTAATCAAGGAGCCTCAGTCCTCACCAGTGGCAACAATGGAGATGTACACAATGGGAGGATGACAAGTACACACACAGTAAAGTGCATTTTTTCTTAACAGAGATGACAGACAGTCTGGGGCTGGTTTCTCCCTCTTTATCCAGATCCCCAAAAAGACTCCCCACTGGCACAGTTATAGGGTTAAGATCCCAGCTGATGGGCTAAGACCTCCAGCACCCTCTCTGTTCAACCAGTGCTTTATGTCCCTGCCCAGGTAGTTCACACACACACACACACACACACACACACACACACACACACACACACACAAACACACACACACAAACACACACACGCACACATACACACACACTGAGATTTGATTCATACACACACACACACACACACACACACACACACACAACTGTGAAAGGCTGGCACAGGTTTACTAGCTATGCCCCCTTCTGCCCAGACTCTAAGGCAGTTTCTACTGCCACCAACCCCTACTTATTAGCTACTATAAGGCCCTTACAGAGGGTGTCCAATCCTACTGTGTAATGTTACTATTAATTCAAATGGTAGTCTGACCAAGACTTGCAAGGCTATTTAGGAGTGGCCTGTACAGTGTCACCAAATACATATGCAAGTACCCTAAGAGCTTAAATATGTCCCACAAATATCAGCCACAAAGATAGGTTTAAATATATTTAATAATAAATAATAAAAGAACAAGATCATACTCAATCAGCACAGTAACTTCAGAGTTCAAAACCACATGAAATATTTTAAAACAACATTGCAGGACAGACTCAAATAAATACAGAAAACATCTAAACTAATCTTTACTATATTCCTGTCTATATCTAAAGAGATACTATGCCCTAAATAACTTACTTACAGAGCAAAGCAAGTGCAGATAGTGATGATGAATGGATATTCTTTCTAGGTCCAAGACAATATACAAAATGCACATTCTCTCTCTGACAGAGTTCTTAAATTAATATCACATTTTATTGCTGAGTTAGCTTGGATGACATCACTCTTTGTCACCTGACTTTAGTTCCCAGGCTAAACAGAAACTAAAAGAATGTAACATCTCTGTGTGAGAAATACATATCTCTCAGATGTGCAGCTGCTAGGAAGACAAAGAAATAAAACACTTTTTACATTTTAAACCTAGTAATTACTTATGTCCAAGACAATAGAAAAAGCTTGTAGCGCTAGACATCCTGTCCCCTTGCTGCAATGAAACTAACTTTTACAACACAATCATAAAACAAGTTAATTTCAGCTTATTTTCTTGAAGTTTTTCAAGTTAATCTTCTATGTTCCAGCAGGGTATGCTGTGGTTACATTTTTGAAGCTCAGTACATAACATATAGCTCTGTATAAATCATAAAAATATTCACAAATGACATATAATTACTTATAAAATTCCAAATAGCTGGGCTGGCAGTGTCTCTCTCACACACACACACACACACACACACATATACATATATATATATATATATATATAGAGAGAGAGAGAGAGAGGGGGGGGATTTAAGGTTAAAATACACTCAAGAGTCTGAGAATTGGTTAATTTTATGAATATTTAGAGACTTTGTGAACAAAGATATTTAAACTAGAAAATTTTCCCCAAATTATTGGAATTGTTAATAAATATCAATAACAATGAAATGAAAAATAAATCACATTTGTCACAAATTTATAAATTCTTTAACTTAGATTTCACATATTTAGACAATTCCTATTGGAACTACTCCTCAAAAATTAATAATGAAGACTTCTCCGAAGAATACAAGAAAATAATATTAAAATCTACAGATAAAACTACATTTTCATTATATTGAAAAATTCACTTGGAAATTTTTACACAGAGCTTTTATCACTACTAACAAAATTACAATTATGTACAAATCAAACAGAATTAAATTCTGCAGATGTGAGACTGAAATAATAGCTGATTGGGCGTTTATGGTATACGAATGTGAAGTTCTCTCTCCTTTATGGAAAAAAAATTAATATCTTAATTTAAGCTCTATGGTCAGATAGATGTAATACTTCTAAATGTTTGGTTTTATTTAATGCTCCAATTCCTAGGATAATTCCAAAAATTCAAGTGCCTCTTCTTTGGTCTATTCTTGCTATAGCCAGAAAAGTAATTACTAAAAAATTTGAAAAGTAAAGTTACCCTCTCCAGTGCTGAATTGATTCATATGGCTAAAACTGCTTGTAGTAGTGAACTTTTAGTTATGTACTCACCATAACTTCAGATGTTTGGGATCCATCTCGCCTACATTCTGACTGATGGGTTCGGAGCCGATCCCTCGGCTCCGACTCGGCACGCTTATGCCAAAGAGCGAAGTCTCTTATTGGCTGAGCTTACTATATCCCAGGATGCACCACTACCAGTCCCCCAGATCTAGTTTGTC
The DNA here is from genome assembly GCF_019279795.1 of Protopterus annectens. Lineage (NCBI taxonomy): Eukaryota > Metazoa > Chordata > Ceratodontiformes > Protopteridae > Protopterus > Protopterus annectens. The sequence continues at coordinate 1,349,835,983 of NC_056726.1, read as the reverse complement.
CGCATACATGCACACATGCACACCCTGCTTATATAACATCGTCAGATGAAACAAGATAAAACAGTAGAACTCAAAACCGTTCAATCTCTTCTGATCTCCAAGGCAGGGGGAAGGAGGGTGGGTATTAGGAATGTAGGCGAGATGGATCCCAAACATCTGAAGTTATGGTGAGTACATAACTAAAAGATGTTATGTGATCCTATCTCGCCTACATTCTGACTGATGGGACAGCGTCCCTAGCACCTGAATCCTGGGTGGCTCACTGGAAAACACTCCTAAGTACCGTGGAACCAAATGAAGCTCGTCCTCTAGATGCCACATCCAATTTGTAGTGGGAAATGAAAGTGTGGATTGGACCAAGTAGCCGCAGCACAAATTTCCGATATAGCGAGCTTGGAATGAAAAGCTATAGAAGTAGCCATAGCCCTGGTAGAATGAGCTTTGATGGATGTTGTAAGTTGCTTATTCAAGAAGAATAAGCCTGAGTTATGCAATCTCTGATCCATTTGGAGATAGTAGCTTTTGTGATGGTTTGGCCCAATTTATTACCTGAGAAGGACACAAACAACTGGTCTGACTTACGAAGTTGCTGAGTCCTGTCTAAATAGAAGCGTAATTGCCTGTGAACATCCAATTTATGGAGAGTGTATTCTGCTTCATTGGAGAATTTTGGGAAGAAAACTGGTAGCTCTAGAGATTGTTGGAGACAGAAACTAGAACAGACCTTTGGGACAAAGGATGGATTAGGCCTAAGTGATACTCTATCCTTGTGGAAAATCAAGTACGGTGGCTTAATAGACAGGGCTTGAAGCTCTGAAACTCTTCTTGCAGAAGTAATTGCAACTAAGAAGGCAGTTTTCCAAGACAGATATTTTAACTCAAATGTAGCAGCCGGTTCGAAAGGGGAAGATGTTAATGCGAAGCACCAAATCAAGATCCCACGGAGGTGCAGGATGAAAAATTGGGGTCTTAATAGGCTCAAGCACCTTTAATGAAAGTTTTGCATAGTCTGCTGCTCATCAAAGGAGGATCCATGGATTCGTGGAATTTAGAGATAGCCGCTAGTTGGACTTTAATAGTTGAGACAGAAGATCCTTGATTAAACAGGGATGTTAAGAATTTCAAAACCTCTGGGACAGGAGCAGAGATAGGGTCTAAGCCCTTGAGTTGAGCCCAGATAGCAAACCTCTTCCACTTACTGAGGTACAATTTGTTAGTGGTGGGTTTGTGGGCTGAAGATAAAATGTGAACAACTTCCGGGTCTAGTGTGTGCCTTCTAACTAAGGTCGGAAGTGGAGGAGCCAAGCTGTCAATTTCAAAGATTGAAGGGACTGATGCCGATGTCCCGACTGATGGATTAGCAAGTCCGGAATTAGGTCTAAAGTCCACGGATCGTCCACCGCATGCTTCTTCAGGTAAGGAAACCATACCTGACGAGGCCAGAATGGGGCAATCAGTATCATTGAGGACCCCAATTGAGAAGCTTTTTGAATAACTTTGGGGAGAAGTGGAATTGGAGGAAAGGCATAAAGTAGCCCTGTTGGCCAAGGTTGTGCTAGAGCATCCATAGCTGGTACTCCCTGATGTGGGATCAAGGAGAAGAACCTTTGGCACTTGGTGTTTAGTGGAGTTGCAAATAGGTCGCAGCACGGCCCCCATCTCCTGAAAACCTGAGCTGCTACTGTGTGGTTTAGAGACGATTCGTGAGGAGAGAGAATTGTCCTGCTCAATTTGTCTGCCAATATATTTGACCTTCCGGGATGTGGGTCGCTACCAAGAAGCGGTTGGTAGCTACAGCCCATTCCCACACTCTCATGGCCTCTCTGCAAAGGGGGTACGATCTGGTCCCTCCTTGTTTGTTCAGATACCAGACCACCGACATGTTGTCTGTGTGGATGGCGATGATGCCCTGAGGAAGAAACTTGTGTAAGGCCTGTAGGGATAGAAGTACAGCCCTCATCTCCAACACGTTGATGTGGAGGAGAGCTTCGTCTGGAAGCCAGGAGCCCTGAACTAGCCTGCCCAGACAATGCCCCCCCCCACCCTGTCTGGGAGGCATCTGTCGTCAGGGTAACCACTGGAGAGGGAAGAACAAAGGGTTTTCCTTGATCCAAATTGGATGTCTGAAGCCACCAGCGAAGGTCCCTTTTGCATATTTCCGTAATCATGATGTGATGATTGAGAGGAAGATCCTGAAAGGACCATTGAGTTGACAATAGCCACTGAAGAATCCTCATGTGCAATCTCGCCAGAGGAACTAAAAGAACCGTGGCAGACATTGAGCCTAAAACTTGTAGAACCATCCTGGCTGGGGCTTTGGATCTCGAGATCAGAGCTTGAACTTGGCCCTGTAAAGTTTGGATCCTTTCGGCAGGAAGAAAGACGCATCAATCTTGAGTCTATCTCTGCTCCTATGAACTTTATGCGTTGAGAGGGCAGCAAGACAGACTTTGACCAATTGAATGTAATCCCAGGGTAATACCCAGGGAGATGGTGGCTCTGAGGTTGTCCATTAGTAGATGCCTGGTGGTGGCAGTCAGGAGCCAGTCGTCCAGATAGGGAAACACTTGGAATCCAAGACTTCTCAGGTGAGCCGTCACTACTGCCAAACACTTGGTGAACACCCTGGGGCTGTGGTGAGACCAAAGGGCAGAGCGCAAAATTGGTAATGACTGACTCCCAGGCTGAAGCGCAGATACCTCCTGGACGCCTGATGTATCGGTATGTGATAATAGGCGTCCTTGAGGTCTATGGAGCACATCCAAACATCCTTCTCCAACAATGGGAGAATGGATTGTAACGTGACCATTCGAATTTGGATTTCGTGGACGGATTGGTTCAGTCTGCTGAGATCCAATATTGGTCTCAGGTCCCCTGTCTTTTGGCACTAAAAGAACCTGGAGTAATTTCCTGATCCGATCTGGTCTGTGGGGACCGGTTGGATGACTCCTTTTTCTAGCAGCTTTAAAGCTTCTGCGGCTGCCATTTCCCTTTGACTGGGTGGTGGGTCCGGGATTCTTTTGGACGGTGGGGGCGAGTATGTGAATGGGATGGTGTAACCTCCGGCAATGATCCGAAGCACCCATCTGTCCTGAGTGATTGACTCCCAGGCTTTTAGGTGCTTGGCAAAACGACACCCGACTGGCTCCGAGGAGCACAGCCGGGCAATCCCTCATGACATGTGGGAGGCTGAAGAGCCACGAAAGGACTCGCGGTCTCCAGAATTGCGGGGCCCTCTGCCGCCTCTGGGACGGCGTCTCCCTGAAAAATTTCCCCACTCTGCCTCTGGAAGGGGAATCTTCCTGCTGTTGGGAGAAAAACTTACGAGATTTGTGGAACCACATTTTCCCCCCTCCTTTAGCCTTGGGGTAAGGCCGAAAGGGTGGAATAACGGGCTCCTACGGCAGATAAAGTTTTTCCCTCTTGCTCACAGCGGGTAAGGGTGTCTTTAACCTTGGGTCCAAACAAGGAGGACCCATCAAAGGGAGCGTCGGCGAAGGAAGACTTGAAGGCCTCCGCAAACTGACACAAGCGGAGCCAGGCTTGTCTCCGTAGAGCCACGCCTGTGCCTGCCGCTCTACCCGCCTTCGGCCGCATAGGAAATGAGCCTCATGGACGAGTTAGAAATTGACATAAGGATAGCCAACTGAGAGCTAACCGACTGGGCTAGCTGCTCAGGTAGGTTACCCGAGAGGGAATCTGACAACTCCTTGACCAGATCCCTCTGAAGCCTGGTAAAATGTGCCAAATAATTCAGAGACCTTAAAGTAAAGGCCGCTGAAGTCAGGGTGCGCTTCCCGTACCTGTCCATACTCCTAGACTCCTTATTAGGAGGATGGATGGACGTTGAAGCCTCTGCCACGTCCTGTTTTGTAGCAGATGCCACCACCATGGCATCTGCCACGCCTTTAGTGAGGAACTCCTTCTCGGGGGGAGCAGACAAAAATTTATTTGGACGAGAAGGGACTGGTTCCACGGTATCTGGATGTTCCCACGCCCTTCGACAAACTAAATCCAGAAGCTCGTCGAAGGGCGGAGACACCCAGGAGGCGGAGGGCTGAGCCCCAAAGGCCTTGAGGAGCACTGACTCATCAGCAGAGGGGGGTTTGGATATCCAGCCACCTCGTTGTTTAAGGATCTCTAAGATGTCTGCAAATGAGACATCATCCGAGGACGACTTCGGGGACCCCTCTGCATCATCAAGATCAGTGTCTGATGTAATAGACTCGGGAGTCCACGTGCTTCCTCTTGCACGATCTCTTCCTTGGGGTTCCTCCGAAGACAACTCGAAGAACCCTCAGGAGGAGGGAACCCCACTGGGGGTAACCTCAGGCCCCGGGCTCCGCTGACTACGGACAGGGAACTGCCAAAGACCCAGTCTCCACGCCCAGGGAAGGTGCCGGTAAAGCCGGAGAGATGGCAAGAGGACTTGACCAAGGCACTCCTCATGGCTCTGAAAGCCGGACCCCAGAATCCTGGGAGTGTCCGGTCCCGAGTCGTGATAGCCGACGGAAGTCCCGCAGCCAAGCACCGAGGGGAGGCTCGGAACCAAGCATAGGTCCCAAACATCACCCCGGGTCCAGCTGAAGAAGTCCGTACCAAACTCGGACCAAGGCCCGGGTTGGAGTAAGGGTCGGAGCCGACCCTGAGATCTCCACCGGCTCCAACAGCACCTGCTCCGACGGAGCCGAAGCAGTCGGAGGAGGAATGGCAATGGGGTGGGCCAAGGTCATCGGCTCCGAAGCCAACTGGGTCGGAACCGAAACAAATTTTTGGAAGACTGGGGACTGGAACAGTCTTTGGAGCACCCTGTCTATAGCAGAATCTGACATCCTCGAAGACCGAGAGGAAACAGAACGGGTTCGAGACGGCCTCTCCAACGGCCCCAAAGGGCTAGGGGACCGGCTCCGAGGTGACTCGATGAGTATCGGCGCTGAGGGAATACACACACCAGATTCCATCAGTGCCGAGGTGGACTTCGGCGCCGAGGAGGAAGTGTCTGAGCGGGCGACCCTTGTCGGCTCCGAGACCAGTGGAGCCGACGAAGGTGACCCGCCTCTCGATGCCCCAGCCATCGGCTCCGAAGCCAGAGGAGTCGATACTGGTGGCATCGAGGCAGACCGTTCGACCTCGGCTCCAAGTCCTTGGAGCCAAGGAGAGGCCTGCCTATGTCTCTTAGCGGTCGGATCCGACGGACTGGTCGGAACCGACGCCTTTCTTTTGGCCGGAGAAGGAGAGGATGCCAAGGCTTCTTCAAAAGAAGGTTTAATTAACCCTTAAGAATTAATTTATTTTTCCTCTCCTGGAGGACCCTTGAGGAAAAAGCGTGACATACGCTACATGATTCCTGTAAATGTTTTGCACCTAAGCAATACACACAGAGCGAGTGATCGTCCGTGATCGACATTTTGAAACTACATTTTGTACATTTTTTAAAGCCCGAAGGCCTAGGATTCTGAGACATTATGGGGAGAATTTCAGTAATCTGACTGGAAAAATACAATTACTGGTGACACCCCTGAAGTATAGGCTTACAGTTATCGCTCGCAAATGACAGGGGACTTTGAAAACCCTGTAAGAACTAACAGAGCTACAAAAAATTTAAAGCCTTTTCTCTATATGTAAGATATAGGAGGGTTGATTGACCGGGAAGGCCCTAGATGAAGGGGGCCTGCCAAACTCAACCCAATCACACAACAAAAGTCTTCAACAAATCCAACCAATCACACAACAATGAGAAGAATAGCTGTTAAAACAGCTTTTTTGAGAGAAAACAGCAAAAAACTGACAGAAAAAGTTAGTTAAAATAACTACTCAGCTCAGCCAGCTCGAGACCACGTCTTCGCAGGTTAGCGGCAAACGAGATCTGGGGGACTGGTAGTGGTGCATCCTGGGATATAGTAAGCTCAGCCAATAAGAGACTTCGCTCTTTGGCATAAGCGTGCCGAGTCGGAGCCGAGGGATCGGCTCCGAACCCATCAGTCAGAATGTAGGCGAGATAGGATCACATAACATCTACATATTATAAAGATGAAAACTTCTAATATTACACATTCATATAAATCCTGGCTTAAATTTAAAAACTTGCTTGAAAAATATTAATTGTTGTTGATATGTATACATTTGATGTATTGATCAGCTGTGGACCAAGGTAAATAGTTAATTTGTTCGTTTTATAACGGATTTATTTATTGTTTCAAAACCAAATAAAAAATTTAAAAATATAGATGCTAACAGCAACTTCTGTAAGCTCATGCATGTAAACCAGATACTCCCTTACTTTCGCTACAGTTCTTGTTCTGTCAGATTCCCCTTTTTTGTGCAAGTCTTTAACCTTTATCAGTCCCTCTAAATAATTCCTATTACTTATTTCTCATATCACATTCTCTTCTATCCTATTTTTAAAACTCCATTTTCATTTTATCTTACCCTTTTGCTATCCCTTCAGAAGAAATTTTTATCTTCCCTAATAACTCTTGAATAATTTCTATCCATTCATTAAATGCCTCCTTTTTAACAAGTAGGAAAGCACCAGTGTCTCATTTTCACTTCATTATCCCACACCATTATTTTATTTTAATTGGTACATGACCTGGAATAGTTATTGGACTTATGTTAAAGCTTTCAGTTAAATACACATGCTCATGTGAAATATCAATTATATCCATTCTAGGCCAGTTATTGTACCTTGGGACTAATACATAAATTTTGTCTGAATTCCTATTACTAAATTCAAATCTTCCATACCAATATATTTCTTTTGTTGTTTTTTTTTCCCTTCTAGGTCCCCCAATATACCCTCACTACTGATATACCCTCACTATTGCAAATTAAGTTCCAGTCCCCACCCATAAAAAATATTCCTTGCTGAAAGATGATTATTGCTCCCAAAATTTTTAAAGCTCCATAATAGCAGTTTCTGGTAGAATATGAATACATGTCAGTGTAATCCTACTCCATTAGCAACTCAACTCCTACCACAAATCTATTATTTTCTTTTTTGTTTCCTCTATTATCATTATTTGAGTCTCTCAAGTAATCAGTATTATTAGACCACTTCTCCCTTGTCCCCAATATTCTGATGAATATTTTATCATCTCCCTTTTTCCAATTTTTTACATGGGGTCAGGGTGTCGTGTCAGTTGCTGCCATCACTCTCTATTCAATGCCACTCTCCTGCCTTATTTGACACTCATGCCTGTCACAGATCTTCTCTCACATAATCCATCCACCACTTTGATGGATGTCCTTGTTTCCTCTTGCAATACTCTGATAAATGACCATCCTGAAATCCTGCCTTTGTCAAATTCACATGCTCATTTTCTATTCAAATGTAGCAACATTGCTACTTGCACCCTACATTTCTTAATATAATTCAGTATGATTCGCTTTCCATCTATACCTGTAAGATGGAATCATACTATCCAAGATAATACCGAGAGAGTTGCTATTATATTTAAATTATTACTCCCACTTATTATATACAACAGTTCTTTTGGATGTGTATTTCCATCTTTTGGCTTGCACGTACACACTTATGTCTGGCAGGCTGATCATTTTTGCAACTGCGTCTTCTCCTCTCCATTTGAACCTATGTCACATTTTCCAAGAGTCTCTGCTTCAATGAAAGCACTCAAACAAAAAACTAAACACATTTTTAGAACCTCCATCCCTTTCAAACAAACAAAGCTATGCACATTTCCAATAACTGAGGTTTACTCCTTCAGATAGGAGCAGTTGCCCCAAAGTAATGGCCCCACCCACTGGTAATACCTAATCCAAAATTAAGCTTACCCTTGCTTAACTGCAGCCTGCGTTCCCACTTACACCGATTGCTCTGTTTTTTCATAAAATCTATTCCCACCCAAGATGTAAAAAAAAACAGTTTGCATGCTTTCAGTAAACCTTAATTTGTAGCCCTAAGAAAAATACACTTTCTACTTTTAAATAAACTAAACTGTACACTCTTCTACTAAATATATTAAAGTAATAAACTCGATGGGGGGGGCTACTACTTCTTAATCACTCCACACAGTTTCAATGTTTACTTATTTTTCACTAAACTGCTTACCACTGTTTCTTTAAATACATCTCTTAGCAAAGAGTGCTCAGAACTCTCAAGACCAATTGCTTGATCCTGAGACAGCTGCTCTCCAAGTAAAAACAGACAACGAGAATAAAATAAAAGTAAGCAATGAGAAAAAAACAACTTTGCAAATGCATGAAATAATCTTTGTTAATTTCTCTCCTAACACAACAAATGGGCTTCCCCTGGCAACTGCTTCCACCAGCAGACTACTTGTCTGCCACTGAGAGCATTTTCTAATGGAAAAACAATTTATCAACTTCACAGATGAAAGAAACCTATGTCATGTCCTGCACAATTTTTTCTTATTTTTCAAGCCTAGTTGCCTACAAAAAACTTTGTCTATAACTTAAACCAGGGACATTAATCTAAACATCAACCCTTGTAAAAACAGGGGAATTAATATCTTAATTTTATATTTCCCAATGCAGTTTTACACCCCACCCTCACAAGATGACATCATTAAAACTTTAACTTGCTTCTGACCAGCCTTTCTTATCATTACAATATAAAGGCTCTACATCAACTAAAAAATGTAATTGCCTAACATCTTTAACATGAACAGTTACTAAGACTCCCCCACTTCACATTTAAACTATCCCCGACTGCACACTGTCCAAAACTGCTTTACAAAATAACATGCAATTTACATCATGATTGTTATACAAATATTGGGAACAAAAAATGTTTTATTTACAGTTATTTTTTCATTCTCTTCAGTGACCTTCTAAACGTCAGTAACAAAGTGGGCATATGCTTTGCAGTTCACCTACAAGTTTAAACAAAGTCAACAAAATTCCAGTCTTTCAGCCACTTTTTATTGCAAAGCCATATTTTACATGTGTATTCATACATCTCATGATATTGATGTTTTGCAGTCTCCCATTTTATTCATGTCCCAACACCAATCTGTGCTTCACTCCAAGGTATTCCTGGTTATTCTATTAAACTCTTGTCCTTTTCTTCTGTCTGTCAAACATTTTCACTTGGAACATTGGAAAAGGTTTCACTTGCAAAGTCTCTCTTATGAGCTTTATTGTCAGAAAAATGAAAAGCATGGTCCCCTTCAGCTTGCTGGCTCAGTCTTTGTTGGATAAACTTTATTTCTTCCTTAGCCTGTTCTGAATCAAAAAATGCCTGTGATCCTCAATGAAAAAGTATTCTGAAGACAGCTGGATACAACACCTTGAATCTCATACATACCTCTTCATATTCTCTGATTACTGAGATAAACTTGCTTCTCTTCTGCCTGGTGCACAGTGAATGATCATTTCCACGTATCCACGTTGTTTCCAATGCTTTTCTTTTCTGCCACAGTTTTGTCAGGAACAACTCATTTTGCTACTATGATTGCATTCTTATAGATACAGGTTTTGGTTGTTTTCTCATAACCTGGTTTGGAGCATACATACAACTTGCCTTTTGAATTAACAAACGCTGCTGTGTCCAGTTACTAATTACTGGAAACCATCTCCTGTACCAACGCTGACACTTAAACTGTTTTTTACTATACACATGCACGATTCTTCCCAGGCAGAGTTTTCTCTTCTCCTTTAAGTGCTGATTTTTTTCTTCAATTCTACAATTTTCTTCTATGCTGGCATCCAGGCAGTGTAATTAATAGCTAGTGACTGAATTTTACCCAAAAAAAAAAAGTTTCAATGGGTCTTTTTCACACTTACAGTTTTCACACTGGGAGAGCGCAATCAACCTGTTGATTGGTGTGCAGCCATCTTGGGCATCCAACTGAATGCATCTCTTACCAAGGGTGCTTCCTCACACTAAGGACCTGCAATATATTTCCTGAAGCTCATCAAAATAATATTGACTACAAGTACCACCAAAGAAACAAAGTGTTCCAGTTAAATTCTGGAGAACAATAACCATCCTTTCATTTTCTTACCAGAATGCCCCTAGTGCTTTTTTGCCCTTCCTATCATCTAGTTTAAATACATGTAAGCTTATGGTTCCCTCACAGGCATGTGCAATAAAAACAATATAAAACTGCGTCTGCCCATGTGGATCACCACTCAAGCCAACGTCTTGTTTACACTAGCTGCTCAATCTCCTACTGTACCCCACAATATTAAGCGTACCCTATCATCACTCGTGTGTCGAACAGGCAAGCAAGCACCATTAAAAATGTAACAATGCATGCTACTTTTTAAAAGGCTCATCCAATTTCTTTAGTTCATATACTGCTCTGATCCTTCCTGCAGCCACAACAATAGTTTTTACACTGACAAAAACATCTAGCTTCCTACTCTATGCGTTACTCCTGTAATGCTGAGATTTGTGGGTCTATATTACATCATTGAAAAACATGTTCATCGAACATGTCTTCGCGGACCAATAAACAGCGAAAAATAGAAGTTATGTCCTTACCATAACGTTCCATGTGGAGTGTTCATCTCGCCTTTGTTCTTACACATGGGTTCGGAGCCGATCCTCGGCTCCGTGCCGGCTTCTTGCAAGCTCTGCATCGAGAAGAAGCTCGAGACAATCTAATACCCACAATCCCCCTCTGCCTTTACCTCAGATCTAGTTTGCAAGCAAACCAATCTCCAGAGAGAGCACATTCATGCTTACATCACATATGCACAGAAATAAGAGTCTATACATAACTATATATATAGAAAGAACAAATAGACATATATATATATATATATATATGCCAACTATGTACACAACATCTGCAAGCAGTAGCAGGATGCTCCCAGCCAGGCATCAAAAGAACGTTCTTCTTAAGGGCGGGAGGGTGGGAATGTAAGAACAAAGGCGAGATGAACACTCCACATGGAACGTTATGGTAAGGACATAACTTCTATATGTGATAGTGTTCAATCTCGCTTGTTCTTACACATGGGTAGCGCCCCTAGCTCCTTGTTCCTGAGGAACTCACGGAAGGACGTTCTTGAGCACAGTGGAACCAAAGGTTGCCCTGTCCCTAGAAGCCTTGTCTACCTTATAATGAGAAATGAATGTATGTGGCTTAGACCAAGTAGCAGCCGCACAAATAGCGTCTAGTGGTAGGCGGGCTGCATGAGCCAAAGATGTAGACACTGACCTTGTGGAATGTCCTTTGGGTTTGTGCAAAAGAGTTTGATTTGAAGAATCATAGACATAGATTATACAATCCGTTAACCACTTAGAAAGAGTTCTTTTGGTAACTGCTAGTCCTTTCCTGCTATCAGCAAAAGCCACAAAGAGTTGATCAGTTTTTCTGTGATCTTTTGTTCTATCCAAGTAAAATCTTAGTTGTCTGTGAACATCTAATTTGTGCAACATATACTCCATTTTGTTGGAGTGATTTTTGAATAAAGTGGGTAATTCAATGGACTGATTAATATTGTTAATAGAACACACTTTAGGGAGGAAGGATGAATTAGTTCGAAGAGAAACTCTGTCAGAGTGAAAGATCAAATAAGGGTGCTTGATGGAGAGAGCCTGAAGTTCAGATACTCGCCTAGCAGAAGTAATGGCTACCAAAAAGAGAGTCTTCCAGGACAAAAAATTTTAATGGGCAAGAAGAGGCAGGTTCAAAGGGGGGCAACATTAATTTAGATAACAAATTTAGACTCCAAGGTGACGTAGGAGATCTGACTGGTGGTCTAATATGAAAAACCCCTTTTAAAAAGGCTTTACAAAGTCTGTGGGCCATAACAGGAGCCCCACATTCTTCCACATGGAAATTTGAAATGGCAGCCAACTGAACTCTTAGTGTAGCAGGAGAAGCACCCTGATGGAATAAGTCCGTTAAAAATTCTAATATTTTATTCAAAGGAGCTATAAAAGGATCCACTTGCTGTGTATTCCCAGAATACAAATCGCTTCCATTTACTAGAATATGTTTTAGTAGTGGAAGCTTTATGAGAAGCCACCAAAATATTCCGAACTGCTGGCGAAAGAAGATCAGACCTGGCTAAGTTGGGAATTGGAGCAACCAAGCTGCTAGATGGGGGGACCGGAACGCGGAATGGAGAGCCCCTGACGAGTGAGTCAATAGATCTGGCTCTGGGTCCAGAATCCAGGGTCCCCGAATGCAGTGTGTCTTCAGGAAGGGAAACCAAATTTGACGAGGCCAGAATGGGGCAATGAGGATTATTGTCCTGTGGAGGTTTCTGGCTTTCTGGAGAAACTTTGATATCAGGGGAAATGGAGGAAATGCATACAGGAGTCCCGGGGGCCAATCGTGAATCAGTGCGTCCCTGGGGACTTCCCCTGGAGGGGGTAATAGGGCAAAGTAGCTCCTGCATTTGGCGTTCATTGGAGACGCAAACAGATCGCAGGAAGGCGAAAAATCCTTTTTGCCACTGACTGTTTTAGGGACCACTCGTGCGGTAACAGAATTGCTCTGCTCAGCCTGTCGGTTATGACGTTGGATGACCCCGGGATGTGCGTTGCTATTAGAAAGCGACCCGTGGACTCCGCCCACTGCCAGATTCTCATGGCCTCTCTGCATAGCTGATAGGACTTGGTTCCCCCTTGCTTGTTTATGTACCAGACTACCGACATGTTGTCTGTCTGAACTGCAATAGTCCCTAGAGGAAGAAGGGGAGCAAAGTGTTGCAACGCTAGAAACACTGCCCTCAACTCTAGAACATTGATGTGCAGATTGTACTCCAAATTGGTCCATTCGCCTTGGACTGTCTGTCCCTGAAAGATGCCCCCCCACCCTATCAGGGAAGCGTCCGTGGTCACCGTAACTGTAGGTGTGGGTAGCACAAATGGTCTCCCTTGGAAAGGTTGCACGGTTGAAGCCACCAGTTTAGATGTGTCTTGCATGTTTTTGTTATAAGAATCTCGTGTGTTAGAGGTAGTTGTTGAAACGACCATTGTGCAAACAGTAGCCATTGAAGAACTCTCATGTGCAGCCTTCCCAAGGGTATTGCAATAAGGGAGGCTGACATGAGTCCCAAAACCTTCAGTACCAGTTTTGCTGGAGATTTCCTTGACAAAAGTAGAAGACGATGTGAGTCTGAAGTGATAGTATCCTTTCTGGGGAAGTCTTAGAATTAACTGACGGTGTTTAATTCTGCTCCTATGAACAAAATATTTTGTGATGGCTGAAGCAAGGATTTTCGAAGTTTACGGAAATCCCTAGGTGAACACACAGTTGAAGAGTAAAGTCTCTGGCCTGTAATAGTTGACGCTGGGTGGTGGCAGAAAGGAGCCAGTCGTCCAGATATGGGAACACCTGGAATCCTTGGCGCCTCCAGTGGGACGCTACCACTGGCACGCATTCGGTGAAGACCCTGGGGCTGAGGTCAGACCAAAGGGCAGGGCTCGAAATTGAAAGTGACTGGCCCCAGCCGGAAGCAAATGATCTCTGGATGCCCTGGCCATTTTGATGTGGTAGTATGCATCTTCTAGATCTATTGAGCACATCCAGTCGTCCTTCTGTAAGAATGGAAGGATCGATTGAAGCGTGACCATTCGGAACTTTTCCTTCCTGACGAAGGTATTGAGGTAACTTAGGTCCAGGATGGGCCTCCAGTCCCCTGTTTTCTTTGGAACTAAAAAGAACCTTGAGTAAGTCCCGAATCCTTGCTGGTCCGCTGGGACTGGTTGGATGACTCTTTTTTCTAGCAGCTTTGAAATTTCTATAGCTGCTGGCTCTCGCAGATGGGGCGGTACATCTGGGAGTCTTTTCTTTGGAATGGGATGGGATAGAATAAGAAGTTATGTACCTACCATAACGTTCCATGTTAGTTGTCTTCTCTCGCCTTCTTTCTTGCTTGATGGGTTCGGAGCCGATCCTCGGCTCCGACTCGGCACTTGCTTTAGCTCGAGAACTCCTTTTACCAGCTCGAGGCAGCCCCATATCCCATGATGCAAGGCAGTAAGTACCCAGATCTCGTTTGTTGACAAAGGGCAATAACACCAAGCATAAAATACTTCCCAAAGGAAGAAGAAACTTACAGATGGAAAAAGGACCAGGTCTGAATGGTCTTTAGCATAATAGTTTCTTATACAAGGTCTGTCCAGGCCAGGGGGAAGGAGGAAGGGTCGCAAGAAAGAAGGCGAGAGAAGACAACCAACATGGAACGCTATGGTAGGTACATAACTTTAATGTTAAGTTGTCAATCTCGCCTTCATTCTTGCTTGATGGGACCGCGTCCCTAGCACCTCTATCCTGGGTGGCTCAATGGAACAAACTCTTGAGGACTGTAGAGCCAAAACTGGCTCTGTCCCTGGAGGCCAAGTCCAAATTGTAATGGGAAACAAAAGTGTGAGGAGTGGCCCAAGTGGCCGCTGCACAAATAGTGTCCAAAGGCAGTCTAGCTTGAAAAGCTGTAGAAGTAGCTAAACTCCTAGTTGAATGTGCTTTAGGTTTTGAGCACAGCTGTTTTCCCCTGATCGTATAAATTTCAGTGATGACCGAAGAAAGCCATCTGGACAAAGTCACTTTAGAAACAGGAAGGCCTTTTTATTATCCGCATAGGAAACAAAAAGTTGATCAGATTTTCTAAATTTTTTGTTCTGTCCAAATAATATCTAAGCTGACGGTGGACGCCAAGATAATGTAGTTTTGTTCGCTCTATCTGAATAGTTAGGAAAAATACAGGAGATCAATGGATTGATTCAGATTCTTCTTTGAAGCGACCTTAGGTAAAAAGGATGGATTGGTTCTCAAAGATACTCTGTCTTTGTGAAAAATCAAATAGGGGGTCGAACCGAAGAGCATGAAGTTCAGACACCCTCCTGGCAGATGTAATAGCCACTAGGAATAAAGTTTTCCAAGAAAGATATTTCAGGAACAAGAAACAGCTGGCTCAAGGGGAAGAATCAAGGATGTCAGCACTAAATTTAGATCCCACTGAGGAGGAGGATTCCTGATTGGTGGCTTTAGTAGGAAAATTCCTTTCAAGAAGGCCCTGCAGAGCCTATGGGACATAATATTATGATCTGCTATCCCGACATGAAAATTAGAAATAGCAGCCAATTGAACTCTGACTGTGGAAGAAGAGGAGCCTGCATGAAAAATCTCTGCTAAGAAGTCCAGAACTGCCTGAACAGGGCCAGTAAAAGGATCAATATTTTGGGCCTTAGCCCAATAGGAGAAACGCTTCCATTTGCTTGTGTAAATCCTCCTGGTAGAGGATTTTAGTGAAGCTACAATGATGTCTCTAACTGGGTTAGAGATCAAAGGAAGCCTGGCTAAGGAAGGAAGTGGAGCAACCATGCTGTGAGGTTGAGAGAAGGGATTGACCGGTGCAGCTGACCGGATTGGTGAATCAGTAGATCTGGCACTGGGTCCAGATGCCACGGCTGCACCAAAAGGTGATGATGGAGGAACGGGAACCAAACTTGTCGAGGCCAGTAAGGGGCAATGAGAATCAATTTGGCTCTCAAACGGTAGCTTTCTGGATCACCTGAGGGATCAGAGGAAATGGAGGGAAGGCATAAAGAAGTCCCTGGGGCCAATCCTGGGGCAGAGCGCCTGTGGGGGGATGGCCTGATAGAGGGAAGAGGCTGAAGAAGTCTGGACATTTGCTGTTTTGGGGAGTAGCAAAAGATCGCAACATGGACGACCCCATTCCAGAAAAATCTCTTCCGCTATAGATTGCTTGAGAGACCACTCGTGAGGCATGAGGATAGCTCTGCTCAATCTGTCCGCTATAATGTTGGTTTTCCCAGGGATATGCGTTGCTACCAGAAACCGATGAGAGGAGATCGCCCATTGCCAAAGTCTGAGCTTCTCGACACAAGGGGTAGGACTTGGTTCCGCCCTGTTTGTTGATATACCAAACTACAGACATGTTGTCTGTGTGGACTGCAATTGTCCCTACGGGAAGAAAGTCGTTGAGGGCTTGCAACGCTAAAAGCACTGCTCTCATCTCCAGGACATTTATGTGCAGATGGTACTCAACGGTTGCCACGCCCCATGAACCATCCTGCCCTGATAATGACCCCCACCCGATCAGGGAGGCATCCGTGGTGACAGTGGCTATCGGGACGGGGTACAAAGCACCTGCCTTGGTGAACCTGAGACGATGTGATCCACCAAGCAAGATGTTGTTTGCATGTCTGTGTCACCAGAATCTGGTGACGCATTGGGAGTTGCTGGTATGACCACTGTGTGAACAGCATCCACTGAAGGAGGCGCATGTAGAATCGAGCCAGGGAAGAAGAGTAATGGCCGCAGCCATGAGACCTAATACCTTTAGAACCATTCTGGCCTGTACTTTCTTGCTGGGCAGAATGATCCTGACATGAGTCTGAATGTCTGAAACTCTTTGTTCTGTAAGGGTAGCTGACATCGAACAGTGTTTAAGTTTGCCTATGAAGGTAATAGACTGGCAGGGCGATAAGGATGACTTTTCAAGTTGATTGAGCACCCTAAATGAGAACAAAGGTCTATTGTGTAATCCCTGGCTGGTATAAGCTGATGCCTGGTGGTGGCTGACAGGAGCCAGTCGCCGAGGTACGGAAAGAGCTGGAATTCTTGAGGACTCAGGCGCGCCGGGACCACTGCCATGCATTGGGTGAACACTCTGGGGCTGTAGTGAGACCAAAGGGCAGGGCTCTGAACTGGAAATGAGTGGACCCCAGCCGAAAGCGGAGAAATCGCCTGGAGCGCCTCTGAATTTTGATGTGATAGTACGCATCCTGAAGATCTATTGAGCACATCCAGTTGTCCTTCTGTAAGAAGGGCAGAATTGACTGAAGAGTGACCATTCGAATCTTGTCTTCCTGACAGACTTGTTGAGTCTGCTGAGATCCAATATTGGTCTCCAGTCTCCCGCCTTTTGGGGACCAAAAGAATCTTGAGTAGATTCCGGCTCTGAATGGTCTATTATAACTGGCTGAATGGCTCTTTTGCAGTAGTTTTGCGATTTCTAACTCTGCAATTTCCCTTAGACCGGTGGTACATCTGGAAGGGAACCTGAGGGGAAGGGACTTTCCTCGAAAGGAATTATGTAACCCTTGGATATGATCGACTGTACCCATCTGTCTTGAGTGAGGGAATGCCAGGCTTCTGGGTACAGTGATAATCTTCCCGACTGCCTCCAAGGAGGGACAGCCGGGCAACACCTCAGGGATGCTGAAAGGGCTTATCAGAGAGAGGCTCCCTGTTTCCCTGGTTCTTGGACCCCTCTGCCTCTAGAGCGCGCTGTTGTTGTTACCCCTCTGCCTCTAGGGGTAAACTGACCACGTGAATCCGTAACTCCTTGGGATTTACGGAACCACATCTTCCCACCCTTCTGTCCTTTGGGATAAGGCCTAGAAGGGGTGGAAAACGGACTCCAACAGCAGAAAGAGTCTTGCCGTCCTGCTCACACCTGGTCAAGGTTTCCTTCACCTGAGGGCCAAACAAAGCTGAGCCATCAAAGGGAGAATTTGTGAAGGACGCCTTAAAGGGATCCGCAAAATCACATAGCCGCATCCAGGCTTGGCGCCTAAGAGCCACACCTGTGCCTGCGGCTCTACTCGCTCCATCCGCAGCATAAGATATTAGCCGCATGGAGGAGTTAGCAATGGAATTGAGGGTTCCTAGGTGCTTAGCAATCTTTCTTGAGCCCCTGCAGCTGTAGGATCCTGAACTACTTCTCCCAGCTCCTTCAGGATATCTCTCTGGAGTCTGGTGAAGTGACAAAGATAATTCAGCGAACGATAGCAAAGGTCGCTGAGGAAAACATCCGCTTGCCGCATACCTGTCCATGGTCCTAGAGTCCTTATTAGGAGGATGGACGGGCACGGAAGGATCTGCAAGTTCCTTTTGGTGGCCGCAGCCACCACCATGGCATCAGCGGGACACCCTTGGTAAGGAATTGTTTGTCACTGGAGCAGTGATAAATTTTGAAGGCCTCCTAGGGACTGGCTCTACAGAGTCAGGAGCTGCCCACGCCTTCGCAATAACCTGCATAAGGGGGTCGAAGGCGGAGACACCCAGGAGGTGGAGGGCCGAGATCCAAACGCCTCTAGGTATACTGACTCATCCTCAGAGGGATTGTTGGTGGGCCAGTTTCCCTCTGTTTTAGAAGTTCTAGGATGTCTGAGAAGGAGACATCCTCAGAGGGGATCTAGGGATCCCTCTGACTCATCAAAGTCAGTATCAGTGACAGACTCGGGAGTCTACATGCTTCCTCTTACAAGGGCTCTTCGTAGGGGGGTCTCCCGAGACATCAGGAGAATCCTCGGAAGAGGGGAAATTCCCAATGGGGAAACCTGAGGCGGAGGATCTCTGGGTCCTGTAGCAAGAGAAGTGGCAGAGATGTCAACAGGTACAATAGAGGGAGGAGCTACGGAACAGACTGCTGACTGATACCAGTGGCCAGTACACTCTTCATCACCTCGAATGCTCCCTCCCAGGCAGTTCCGAGAGAACCCGCCCAAGAGCTAGGAACTCCAGGGACCCCCGCAAGGCACGTCCCCGAGGCAGATGTAGGAGCCGAGCCAACCAACCCCGAGGCTCCAAGCGGGAGAGCGGGCTCCGACAAGGGTCCGATGCCACTCACCCCTCGGAGGAGACCATGGAAGCCCGACCACAAATCCCTCTAAGGAAGAGGAGATAAGAGTAGAGGCTGAAGGAACAGAAGGGGTATCCGTCCTCCAGCCGTAGCAGTAACCATTCGAAGACTCCAACTCCAAGCTCTGGGGTAGAGTTGAAGGAGGAACTGTAACTGGGTGTGGACCAACAGTCGTCTGTTGAGATGGACTGTGTAACATTTGGGCCAGTACCTGTGACTTGAGTAATCTACTGACCACTCTCTCTAGGTCATGATCTGACAACCTGGATGACCTTGAAGATCGGCTCCGATGGCTCCGTTCCTATAGAAGAGGCGAAGCCGACAGTATCGGCCCCAAGGAAGGAGACCTCGACCTCTTCCTGGAATGAGCCGTCGGAGCCGATACTATAGATCCTGTCGGAGCCGACTTCTCGGAGCCGACAGGAAGCTCGATGTATCGGCTCCAGCCGAGCCGATACAGCCACCAGTAACGGTGTCGGAGCCGATCGGAGCCGACACCGATGCCTGTGCCACATGGGTGTCGGAGCCGATCAGAGCCGACATCGGTGGTCAATAGGTTCGGCACCGATAGCCATCGGTGCCGAGCTTTGTAAAGCCAGAATCGGCTCCAGCCGAGCCGATCTCGACTCAGCACGAAGTCGGAGCCGAGGCCGCAGGCTTAGGAACAGAAGCCTGGGCCTTGGAAACTCTTGCTGGTTTTGATGGAGCCGACTTAGCCGGAGAGCCCTCCGCTTAAGAAGGCCCCTAAGAACCAGTTTGTTATGTCTCTCCTGCAGGACTCTCTGGCTGAAGGAGTGACAAATAGCACAGGAGTCCTGCAGGTGAAGAGGGCCCAGACAATACAGGCAAGAAGTGTGACCGCCTGTCAGAGACATCTTCTGACAGCACGAGTCACACTTCTTAAAATCTGAGACCCTCTCCTTTGACATGGTGCCGAAAAACACACACACACACACCAGTCAAAAATTAACTTAAATAAATACCAAAAGGTATTCTACAAAACCAATACACACACCCTAACAGGGGGGGGATGGGAAGGGTTTTTTAAGATACACTAACAAAAAATAAAGGAGACAGGGAATTTCTGTCAGAAAGGGAATAATATAAGTTTAAAACTATCAATACAAGGTTTTTTTACTAAAAAGGGGCTTAAAACTCACAAAAGTGAACAACTTACCAGGAGCTGGTAAAAAGAAGACCTCCCAAGCGAAGCGGCAAACGAGATCTGGGTACTTACTGCCTTGCATCATGGGATATGGGGCTGCCTCGAGCTGGTAAAAGGAGTTCTCGAGCTAAAGCAGTGCAGTGGAGCCGAGGATCGGCTCCAAACCCATCAAGCAAGAATGAAGGCGAGATTGACAACTTAACATAGGGTATGTTGTAACCTCTGGTAACCACGCTTTTTACCCACTTGTCTGTAGTTACATTTTGCCAGGCCTGAGGGTATAAAGCTAAGCGACCCCCGACTGCCTCCAGAGCAGGACAGTCGGGCCTCCTCTCAGGAGTGCTGGAAAGGTTTACCAGGGAGTGTATCCCTGTCACCTTGATGTTGCGGACCCCCTCTGCCGCCTGGGCGGCGTCTTCCACCTCTGCCCCCTCCTCTGCCTCTAGAGGGGGCATCTCCCTGTGTGCCTGAGAAAGCTCCTTGGGGTTTCTAAACCACATTTTTCCACCACGTTGCCCTTTGGGGTACGGTCTGGTTGGGGTGGAAAACGGACTCGACAGCAGACAGAGTCTTTCCCTCCTGTTCACACCGGTAAGGGTCTCCTTTACTTTGGGGTCAAAGAGAGTGGCACCTCAAATGGGGCGTTAGTAAAGGAAGACTTGAAGGCTTCCGAAAGGAACATAAGCGCATCCAGGATTGTCTGCGAAGAGCAATCGCTGAAGCTGCTGCCCTACTCGAACCTTCGCATGAGGAAATCAGCCTCATGGACGAGTTCACAATGGATGTAAGGGTATTAAGTTGCGCTGTCACATTCTCTGAGACAGCAGCATCTGTAGTACCCTGGAGGGTATCTCCCAACTCTTTGACTAGATCCCTCTGTAGACGTGTAAAATGGGTCAAATAGTTCAGGGATCGCATGGAAAAGGCCGCTGAACTAAAAATGCGCTTCCCGTACCTATCCATTGTCCTAGAATCTTTATTAGGGGGATGGACAGATGAGGAAGACTCTGACATCTCCTTTTCGCGTGGCTGCCACCACCATAGCATCCACTGGAACTCCTTTTGTTAAGTAGGACTTGTCCTGAGGTGCCGTGATGTATTTATTGGGTTTCCTTGGGACTGGTTCCACTGTGTCAGGAGCCTCCCATGCCCTTCGAGCAATTAGTTCCATTAATTCATCGAAGGGCGGAGTGACCCAGGAGGAGGAAGGGCGAGCACCAAATGCCTTCAGCAAAACTGACTCATCCTCAGAAGGGGGAAGGGACTGCCAGTCACCTCTCTGTTTCAGGATCTCCAATATGTCCAAAAGAGACATCTTCTGAAGGTGACTTAGGGGACCCTTCTGACTCATCTAAGTCAGTATCAGATGTCAAGGATTCTTGTGGAGAATCCAAGTGTCTCC
>NC_056726.1:1349412355-1349509855 GCF_019279795.1 Protopterus annectens | reverse complement strand
ACACAGGGCCATATTCAATATATTGCACTCATATACTGTGAAAGTTGCTGGTGTTACAGAATTGTTTGCAACATATATCTCCTGAGGGATATGAAGTCACAAACACTAATTCATGTTTCCAGTTACTGATAGCAGTCAACAGAGTATGGCAATGATTTGTCAAGGACAACACCTGTTTGGGGAACACACTAAACATAGTGGCCCAAACCCTGGCCATTATGTGGATATCCCTACAGTTGAGAACTATGCAGGCACATAACGTTGTCAGACTGCAAGCTATGGTGAACTAGCATGTACACACAAACCCTGTTAAACTAGCAGTATTCAAAGCATATAACAGTGATACCCACACTCTGTCCCTATGTCTGGAAAGTTACATAAACCTGTAGTTGGCCTATGTCCACATGTTGTGTTGTAAGAGATATTCTCACCTGCTGTCTGTAACATTGCTGCCCACACACAGAAAGGATGTGTTCCTTATAGGCAAGGTAAAGGGACAACAACCACAGGAAGTAACCATTTATAAGAGTGGGTTGCCATGACATTGGCTACTGGAGGAACTACACAGCTGCTCTTCATGCAATTAGCAAGTGGCAAACACTGATTGGTGCATAGCCCATCACCTGGTCATGACCATCACCTACAAAAGCTATGCTGTCACATAATCAAACCCACTCAATCCCTGTACTACACAGAGAGAGATAAAATGCCACAGAGTGAGACAACAACCAAACCAAAACACTTAGGTTTGAATATACAACAACCCCACCCCCTCAAAAAAAAAAAAACAAAGGTATGTGAAACGTTTAAGCATGTAATTTAATGCATTACTTGGTCTGTAATAATAAGATAGCTGAATTTGAAAAATGTATATGTGCCAGCAAAACTTGCTGTACTGGTGTCCTGCTGTACAACTGCTATGGCCATAGCATCTGACTCTGTCTGCAGTGGGAGACATCACAGCCATACCTGTCAACTGTACAAATCTTCACAGAATGTCCAGATTTTGAAATCAGACTGTTATGTATTTTCCTCTTGACATCTCTACCTATCTGACAAATAGCTGAGGACTGAAGTCATGAAGTAATGGCAAACACTTAAGTGTAAAATTACACATCCTTCAGAACAGTCATAGTAATGCAAAATGTATTATGCTAAAAACTTCATAACTCTGTAACAGGAATATGTACAATATGTCCCTATTTACCCCCCATCATGTTAGGCTTTGTTTACCTGTGATGCTGTAAGAGGCTGAGAGGTGGTATCACAGCTCAGCATCCTGACTCATCCTGAGAAAGGACAGCTCACATTTGCCAACCACTAGAGTGTCTGTCAAACAGTTGTGACTGTGCCACTGCTAGGCCACTTAATGGAATGTTGTCCATATCCATATGTTACCTGTGAATATGAGTATGATATATGTTTGTCTTGGAAAGCTAAGAGACATATATAGGACATGTGCATAGTACAGTACTGTTGCAGACATGTGTGCCGAACTGCATGTGATAGCTTGAATTAATAACATTCAACTGTACGGTGTTCTGCTAGAAAACAAGCACATTTGTGATTTGATATCTGTAGACACACACATATATAATTGACCTATGTCGGCCAAGCCAGTGGCAAGTCTTCCAGCAATGACAATGTAACATAATAGTGTAGTTATGACTGTTGGACATCTTCCAGGTTATCACAGTGACATCAAAGGCTAATGTGCAATCAACTTAAATATGTATGTTGCAGCTAGAGTAATATGGTATCAATATTGATGTTTCTTTTGTCAACCATTGATGTGGGTCTTTGTCCTGAAGTCCTGTGGGTATAACCAGCTGAGAAGTATGATTGATTAGCAAGACTGTTAATACAGTGTGCCATACTAACACATTACACAAATGTATACCAGGTATCCCCTGGGCACATGTATGTATGTGTATGTCTAGCTGAAAGGCACAAAACTGATACCATGGGTTACAAGCAGTCAGAAAAATAGGGTGTGCATGTTTCACATGTGTGTAATATCAGTGTCAGTGCATACAACAGAAATAAATGTGTAGAGCTACTGCTTGTTGCATTGCCCTAACACTGATATGGGTACTACAGTCGGCATGATTATCATGTAGTAATCAGTAAAGTGTTCATCTGTGTTAAAACCCATTGCCCATGCCTAACACTAAGAGCTATAGCAACACCTATATACAGTGGATATCAAAAGCATACAGACCCCTGTTGGAATGTTAGGTTTGTGTGCTGTATGACAATTAGATCACAGATAATCTTTCAAAAAGGCTCCACACCCCAAATGTGACCCATAACCTGTACAATTCTATTGAGTGTGCAAACCAAGGCAAATGGATGCTGTAGTTATCTCAACAGGTGTTCACACAACATATCACTTTAAGGGTCTGTGCACTCATTCAACTGGCTTATTGTACTGATTGTTATTTCACATATGTTTTCACAGACCTGGTTGTCATGTTTTACATTGAATTGAAAAGGATAGAGGTCACATTACAGGTGTGAATTTATTTGAAATTAGTTTTTGTGGTGTCATGTTCCAATTGCACAAATACCAGGTACTTTAACAGCGGTTTGTATACTTCATATCCACTGTAGTTATATGCAATCATCAGTACCTGATCTGTAAAAGTAGCCACCACCAAGGAGAGAGTAATCCTCCTTGGTGGACAGCAGCGATACACAAAGCACATAATAGGATGCTATATTGGTGGTACAGGGACACACAGGCGCAGCCAACAACTTAGAGGCAAGTCCACCTCTATCTCAGCAAGCATGTATGTTCACAGCTGACGTGTAAGGCTGATTATGACTATAAATCAGACATATCCACACCACCAAGGACAATTGCAACAGAGTGTCACCACATATGTAGTCAGTCTCAGAGGCAACAACACAATTCAACCTGTACTGG
The DNA here is from genome assembly GCF_019279795.1 of Protopterus annectens. NCBI lineage: Eukaryota > Metazoa > Chordata > Ceratodontiformes > Protopteridae > Protopterus > Protopterus annectens. Next base: position 1,349,506,926 of record NC_056726.1, on the reverse strand, counting down.
GGGTAAAGCACACCTCATACACACATGCCATAGATATAGGTAACATGCATCACACAGGTTAGGTGGGAACAGTGCCACCCTGTCCACACAAATTCTATAGGGGATATGCACATTGAATACACTACCCCCATCATCATTTGTGAACATGTGCATAATTCCTACTGAAGGCAACTACAGCAAGTCTCCCTGGGCCATGAGAACATCACTGTTTGCCTCTTACCTGATCTAAGGCATGTGCTCACAGCTCCATCACACACTACAGTCAAACACAAACTTGCCACCATCCACATGGACGATGGCCACTGTCATCCCTATACATAGAAATGAATGGAGAACAGAGGATTATGCAGTCAACTGTGCAACATTGGGTGGAATAAGATAGGTCAGGGCCAGGAGTGTAACGACAGCTGATTATAGGGTTAGGTTGTAGTTTGGAATATTGTCAAGTAATATTCTGTGTTGATGTGCAAGCAGACAACTGTATGAGGTCATGTAACCTTTTCTCCTGTTTATGTCTTCCAGCTACCATGCCACGAGGAAGGCTACCAGCCTTTACTTCATTGGAGAATGATGTAATCATTCAGTATCTCATACAGCAGTATGATGTCCTGTTCTCCTGTTCAGATGTGGCACAGAAGCTCTACGTGACTGAACAGCCCTGTGGGAAGAACTGGTCCACAGGGTGAATGATGCTGGACAACAGAATTGGCATTATGAGCAGGTCCATAACTGTGCCAGCGAAATTTTGCGTCATGCACGGAACTGAGCAGCTGCTGTAGCAAGGGAGTGGCTAGCCACAGGTGGGAGTGCAGCCATTCAGCTCCCACTGACACGTATGGAACAGCTCCTTGCCAGCCTTGATGCACCTGCCTGGCACACCCACCATGAAGCAGAACCCAGCATTGTTGAGGTGAGTGGCACCCAACCAATGTCTGAGGTGTATGCAGGTAAGGCCACAGTGTATATAACTAGAAGAGTGGTGATTCTACATTTCTAGCTGTAGAGAATCTGCATGCATATATCAGAGAAGATAGTCTGTAGCTAGAGTTTAGTAATGCACAGATGTGCACATCTATGGTGTTGGACTGCATATTTTGTAGTACTGCTGTTTGTTCTGTTAATGTTCTGAAATGTTGCTTCCACCCTGTAACAATGCCACATGAGTGACGACTGAAATTACCTCTCTCCTACAACTATGTAGGTCCCTCAGGTATACAACTGGGGCAGCAGCCTGTTGCTGGTGAGTATGGGGTTATTTTCTTCATGTTTGCCAATACACTGGCCGTGTTAAGGCCATGCTATATGCCCTGTACACGTTTATCACACCTACCTATAATGCATGATGTACATGTTCAGTTTTGTTGGTGTTAACTGCACAATATCACAGTGGTCACCATGTTGAAGGGTAGATAGGAGTCATGCAGTATACCTCACAACCCATTAGTGCAAGATGTGTGGACAGCAGATTGGGGTGGGAGGATAACATAATTGTTAAGGTGTTTACCTTAAAGACACAAGGTGCAGGATTTGATTCTCACATGGGGTAATTGGCTAGGCTTCAAATGGCCCAAAAAGGGCAGTTAGTCTAGTACTAACCTATGAACCAGACACAAGCCAAATGTTGGGACAAATGGCTTACAGTAGGGACTTGTATGAAACATAACCCTCATACAGTCGATACAACAGTGTACACACCCCTATGATGGTGTCAACTGTTCATGATATATACAATGACAGAGCACACCTTTTACAACCATTAATGTGCACCAAACATGTGCAATTAATGTATACAATAGAATCCTATGTTAGGACAACAAATATGGGGTTTACAAACCTTACAATACACTAGAAGCATACGTGTGCACACACTCCAATTCACATATTGTGGAGGCAGCTTGTGATATGCTGACAGCATTCACTCTTCTGCAGTACACACCTGACATCAATTACATGCCTCTATGTCACACCATGTAATGGTCTGCTGTCTGAAAAGTATGTCCATGACAATTGGCCAGCTGCATGCAACACAGGCAGCCATGGCTTGCAGACATCTTTCAAGGCATGGCATGGATTCCATATCTGAATGGAAGTAGTCAGGAGTAGGATAAAATAACATTACCTCATCATTGTATATTCCATGGCAAACAGTGCAGACAGTCATCTAGAGGTGTATTAAATATGGGATGACAGTGATCTTGACAAGACACAGATGGTCATCCAATACAAATGACAATACATAGTGCAAACAAGTCAGGGAGGCTACGCAGATACATGCAGCAACACTGAGGCATTTGCACAAATGTCTAGCAAGTACTAACTATTACCTGCATCAACAATTGCCTTAAGTCTGCATAAGTGTGCCCTATGGGTTAGGGTTAGTAGATGGGAGATTTATCCCACAAGAAACATCATCCAGACCTCCATACAGCTAGTCAAAGCATGATTCTAGGTCTTCCAAAGGCATGTGCTGCAGTGTGTAATGGTGTCATGAGACCAAGGCTCAAACCTACAGACAGTAGTCCTAAAGTTTTGTGTGGTGCACAAGCAGCAGCTCACATCACATCAGGGCCACCATCCCCAACTTGAAGGTTGCTGGTGCTGTGTACACCTTTATGGTTGCTGTTCATTACCTGAAAGTAGGCCTGTAGACATGGGGGAGTGAATGTGGAACACTGCAAACTAACACTCATGTGTGGGCCACTGTTGTCAGGCATCTGTAATAAGGCTGAGGATGAGGAGGGGTGTCAGCTTCAAATACAACAGTGAACTGAAGTATACATCCAAAGGTAGCTAAGAATGGCTGTATCTTAATACATTCAAGGTTATGAATTGGCCAACACATAACACAGACTCCACAGCAATACTGAAGTCCCTGTGTGACTTCCATGAGTTGTGCACATGATTTGGCCCTGCAATCTGGCAGAGTTGTGGTACCTTTGTAGGGAAGATGGACCTAAATATGCAAAGGCAAGGATGTGCCAGGAATAGTTACTGCTGTATTTCAGCAGGTGCTTCAACAAACCATTGGTTTAAGGGAGTGCACAATTATGCACCCCCAATATGGTACACATCTTAGTCGGCATCTCCATGACTGACAATCATCTGATGCAGGATTGGATTGCATAGGTCATATGTCACATATCAGGTGTGTGTAATGTTTTTGACTGCAGTAATGTGGTCCCATTGCATATCATAGAAGAGGCCGCCATGTCAATAGGGGTGTGTACGCTCCTGAAATCCACATGAGGCTTGGAAGCTCATCAGTGTACACAGATGTTATTGCACACACATCAACTGATGATGATGAGATCTGGGAATCAAATGTCAGTCATTCATTAGTGACATCCGTCCTCACATCATCTCAGTCATGTGTCAGACAAACACATAGGGGTTGTGAAGAACAGAGCAAACATAACTGCCTCACATCTAACACATTCAGCAATGATTTGTATAGTTGTGAGGTCTGGTGTACAGTGCATGCTAGTTTGCTGTACAGGTGCACAGCATTAATGTATACATGGGTGCAGTGTGTCTCAGGGGAAAAGGCATCACCTACTAACATGACTCGTGCATCCCACATATGTATATTGTTTGTAACCAGGATTTAGAATGGCTGCACTGCCTGATATTGAGTGCCATATGTCATGCATGTCAATTGTTGGGTACTGAGGTCTGTGTAATATGTTTGTGCCACCTCACCTGTAAGTGGTTATGTGTGTAGAAGTAAACTATAATGTACAGGTCTTAATTTACATTTCTTGTCTGTCCCTCACAGGCGGCGAGGTGGGTCAGAGTCCCTCCTGCAGCCAAACTGATGTTAGTGTCCATAACAGACACTGACAATGATGACAGGCATAGTGAGGCACAGGCAGGGTTGTCAGAGGCTGAATCTGTGCCATTGGTTGACATCCCACTTTTATCCACCCCATCCCCACACACAGTCACAATGCCCATACATACCCCATCACCAGTGGCCATAGATGAGGGACAGTTGGCCAGTGGTGGTATGGGACAGGAAAGTGTGGGGACTATGGCAAGTGTGTCTGTACACAGCAGCCATAGCCAGATGACTGGCGAGGTACCACACAGACAGATGTGCAGGGGTGCTCGTAAGAGGGCTGCTGGTCATCATATCCCTGGCAGAAGTGCCACAGCAGATGTCACCAGATGCATGTTTCAGGCCATCATGGAGGTACAGGCACGTATGGAACGTTACACCAGAGATAGTCTGAGGCTCCAGAGGGCTACTCTTCCTGCTGTACATGACATCTGTGATCTTGCAGGTGCCCACCGTTATTTTGCAGAGGTCAGGGAAAGATGGTTGGGTGAGATAGTAGGAATCCTCGACTGTGTGTTGTCTGTGGTAGAGCATGTGGTGGAAGTAGGGTGTCGGCCATGTGGATGTAGGTCAGCAACACCAACAGATGGAGGTTTACGTGGATGTGCAACAACTCACGGCTGCTCCCATAGTGGCAGTCCCAGCATCAGCACTGTAGGGGGGTGTTGTCCGCACCACAATGCAGCAGGCCACATGCACATGGTCCTGGCTGGTCCCTACAGGGACACGGATCCAGCAGACAATTATCATCAGGGGAGAGTACCATATCTGGGCTTCTTCCTGGTAGTGTCTGTGTAACCCCTGTCAGGCACAGTTCCCTTGTCTGTGGCTGGACATGGTGAACTGTACACCCTACCATGTATGGTCTGCAGCTGTCCAACAAACTCCTGTATAGGGCAGCCACATAGCAGAAATGTGTGCATACATACACACACACACATCACCAACACAGCTAGGGCACCTCCATACCTGCACACACCACATCTGCATAGCCCATTTAATAAAGAATTCCCCTAGCCCACACACATGATGTCAACCAAATGGCTCAGCCTAGGCCTCTGGCAAACCCACAACACACCCTGTGCATATGATGATACCTGTGCCACATCCCTGTCATCCATACCATTGATGCAGGGATATGTTAATAATGTTCTGTTGTACAGGGTGAATGTACTAAAGGTTAGCAATTTAATGCTGTTTAAGGTGTTGTCAGCTGAAATGATTAATTCTTACACATCAGGGTGTATAGCTGTCCAGCCATGATGCATTATAGCTGTCATTAACACTGACTGATTGTGGTCTCCATAATGTATTCTGTTTGTGTTGTAGGTGTCTATGTGTCAGCAGGATGTTGGTCTGCTGTCCTTTCCTATAAGGCGTGTGGCACTCTGGTGACACATTTACTGTGTCATATCCCAGGTACAGCTGAACACAAGTAATAGGTCTGTCTAACAGTTACTGCATTTGGCACATGGCTGATAGGTCCGAAGGGTGTATACAGGTGAGTGCATGATGGCTGATGTAAGCAGCTCTTCTACAGTGGACAATAGTAAGTGTACTGGGGTGGCACACACCAAATGTTTGTGAAGAACACATACACACACACACACACACACACACACACACACACACACACACACACACACACACACACACACACACTCACATTTGCAAGGACGCAGAGGGTAACTCATGGCTATCTACCCATTTGTAGAACAGTATTATGCTGGTACTGCATGCTCCTGGTAGCCCATGGGGGGGTGTCATAAGGAACATTTAATGTGAATTACAGCAGCAGCCCTTTCTAAGTATAGCAATTGGGGGTGTAGTGGTTGAGAAGGCCCTCAGAGGATTTTCAAATACAAATTTACAAACACACAGACACTGCTATACTCAATAATGCACACACACATTTGTCAGTACTGAGGTCCATAGGTGCAGGTGTTCCTAGGTGTTTATCAGGCTAATGTCCATGGAGAGATGAGAAAAGTAGGGCATGTGAGTGCATTGGTATCATGCCACCTGACATTTGTCAGCAGGCCATCTATCAGCTGATGCCACTTGAGTGATCCCAGGGTGAGAGTTAAATTCAACATTCACTCATCTGGTTTTCTCTTGAAGAAGGCCAGTGAGGTGCTCTAATTGACATGCATGCAACATATATTGCATAACATGGCCAGCGTCTGGATTAGGAACCTGTACCTAAACATGTTCTGTTGACTGTGGTAGTTTGGTTGAGGTATCCATGGCATGTGGTGCATACAGAGTGGAGTTTTCTAGCTGTGGCATTCATAAGACAGCTGGGCAAACATGTAAGTGTCAGAGGACAGACAGAAAGTAGCTATCTAACAGGTTATGCATTAGGATGAATATTTTGACAGCTAGACATCTGAAACTGATAGGTATGCCAGTACTACATGACAGCAGTCCTCAATGACATGTCCTAAAAACACAGTAGTCTACAGTTAATATCAACATATCAGATCAATATCTAATAGGAGATGCATAAAACATACAGGTCAAACACCAATAACATGATAGTCAGTACTCAGAGTCCAGCTTTGCATGCAGGGGTGTATGGTTCCAGTACTACAATCTGCAATCTACTCTTACTTGGAAAAACACTGTTAAAAGTAGTAATGTAATAATAAAATACATGCAAGTGTGACTGCATATAACCTGGGATACTATCCAAGTATGAAGCGCATACAAAGAGAAAAGATAGTGGTACTACCCATGTATACTAAGGTGTCCCATACAGGATACTCACACCCCTTGCCACTGTAATGGCAGCACATAGAAGCATATTAAGTACATGGAATTAAATACACATTAAAAATGTCATTACCCGGCTATTTTATCAGACTGGAATGTGATCACCGGTTACCAGGGCTGAGCTATGCTTAGCAGGTGTAAGCATTACTTAAATGTAAATGCTAAGCAGATTTGCACACTGGTAAGCAAAGCCTACATGGTGTAAGCACTTATTAGAACGTTAGCAGTGCTTACCATTAGGCAGACCCACTTAAAGCTGCTCAGAAGTGCCTTAACCACTCTGTATCCAACAGTCCTTGGTGAACAGCCCCTGCAGGTCTTGAATCCAAGACCCTGTACACTATAGTCACAGCAATTAACCACTAAGCCATCTGAGCTGTGAAAATGTCTGTTGTATTTTCAAATATATATTTCAATACACATACTGAATAGTAGTGAACAACTGCTTTGACTACTACAATTGTTTAGTACTTGTAAGTGAAAATAGTGTTGAATCAGTCATGTTCTTATATGTAAATATACACATATTAGATTAATATGAATGGATACATCTGAGAAGGTATATACAACACTCACGTTTACACATAAAAGGCTATAGATATATGTTTATACATATGTGTGTGTGTGTGTGTGTGTGTGTGTGTGTGTGTGTGTATATATATATATATATATATATATGTATATATATATATATATATATCTATGTGTATATGTATATATATATATATATATATATATATATATATATATATATATGTATGTATATATATATATATATATATATATATATATATATATATATACATGGTTTCACTTTAGAATCCTGAAATATCACAATCCTGAACTTCATAATCTGGAATCCAAAATCCTGAAAATTAAAAATCTTAAAAACTCAAAATACTGAATCACAAAATACTGAAAATATACAAGACACAAAAAATGACAATATTCCAGTATATGGGCACAGAGAAACACATATAAGACAAAGGATAGCACTTTTCACCAACTTTGGGCAGGGGAGCAAGCCCCCCTGCACCTCCCCCCATGTGGGGGGCTGTGCCCCCCACACCCCCTGTAATTAAAAATATAAACTCCAAGATTGCACTCCACAGAAAAAATGGCAAACATACCATCACATGTATTCATGGCTGCCTGTTGTAACCTTAGTAACATTCCCTTTTAACTTGCTATACTACAACATAATTCATGATAGTGTAGTGAAGTGCAATCTTAGAGTTGATATATTTAAGTAACAGGGGGTGTGGGGGTACAGCCCATGTGGGATGCAGGGGGGCTTGCCCCCCTGCTTATATTTGGTGAAATGTAATCTGGTTTGTGTTCTCTAAGTATATGTATCCTGTGTGTTTTCAGTCTTTTAGGATTCAGGATTTTGAGTTTTCCAGATTTTGAATTTTCAGGATTTTGGGCTCCCAGATTATGAAGTTTTGTAAAATTCAGGATTGTGATATTTCAGAATTCTGAAGTGAAACCATATATATAGATATTCATTTACACACACACACACACACACACACACACATATATATATATATATATATATATATATATATATATATATATAAACATATGCCCGTGACATGCAGTGGAGTCATACCTCAGCACCATAACTCTCAACCTCTTAGTCCAAGGGAACGTAATGTATGTATTGCAGTTATAAATGTAGAATGTTGCTACAGTGACAGGGGTTGTGTCAACATACATGTTGTGAAGGTAGGCTCTTCTGAAACTGACATGTACACCATCAGTTATTGACAGACATCATAAAATCATCATAGTGAAGTACCACACAAATCACAGTAATGATCCTCTGGAATACAGAAGAAATATGAGCAATAAACATGGACAGTCTGAAACAATCTGGTCAGTCAGAAGATATACACAGAATGCCTTAGTGCAAGAAATGTGGAACAAGCCTAACAAAGGGGGTGTTTAAAGCCATGAAAATAGGGATATATCAGAAATACTGGACTAGATAAGCTCACACAGTTGATGCATTCACACCCTCCTATCTGTTCTAACACATATTACCTGGAGGAGCAGAGGTCCTAAGCCACATACTTCACACTAGTTAGTAACATACATCTTCACACCAGCCCACTGCTTTGTCAGAAATACACAACATGTATGGTGGCCAGGCAAGAGTACATCTGACAAATATTTGCGCATAACATCACACTAGGGTAAATACACTGAGCTGCTAGGCATGTCACCAAGCAATGTCTACACTACAGGCAGACTGCCACAACACTAACTCAATTTACCTATGGGGGAATACACATGTAATTGCAAATATAGCAGGCACTACAGGTGTGTAACAGCATGGAGTAACAGACACCAGTATACTCACAACCAGTCTCAACACAGTCACAATCAAATAATGGTAAATCTAAGTAATAGTACAGTCTATGGCCGCCTGTGTGAACAAAAGTCATCATCATGTTTGCCACTCACACACTAACCCTACATATACTGGCCCAATTCACAGTGTAGTCTGATTCCTGACTGTGGTATGGGACATGTCTCAGTCTGGCCCTACAAACATATAGGCTGATAAGGTATCAGAATCTGGAGCAGCTTGCAATGTCAGATAGAACAGGATCAAGAACACTGACATCTACCCCAGTATGTACACAAGCCAAATAACATGATCACAATACACTGCTACATAATACAGACACTCTGTTAACAATCACCAAAAGTACACAGACCTCACTACTGTACAGACTACAACAGAACATCCAGGTTTTGTCCTCAACTATTAGGCCTCCTACACATTACATGTCTGGCAGTCTGATATATCACTGGCTTGCTTGATATCAGGAATTATGTCAATAAATAATGGTATACTGTACATATCCATCTCTTACTGCATGACATATGAACAAAGGGTGACAGACTTGGGAGACAGAGGCACAAACACAGGGCCAATATTGACATATTGCAGTTATAAACTGAGAACATTGCTGGTGTAACAGGGTTTGTTGTGACATATCTCTTCTGAGGGATATGAAGTCAGTAACACACATGGATGTTACCATTTACTGACTACAATCATCAGAGTATGCTACTGCATTTATAAAGACAAAAAAATGTGTGAGTAACACACTAAATCTAAGACTCCAAACTCTGGCCAGTCTGCAGATAGCCCTACAGGTGAGAGTTTTCTCAACCACATAACACTGTCATGCCAGACTTTAAATCATGCAGAACAGCCATACCTGCACAAACCCTGTTAAACCAACATTACTTCAAATGTAGAACAGCAATACTTACATTCTGTCCCCATATCTGGAACAGCTCCCTCTAGATTGTTGGCCTGTCTCCACAGTGTTTGTTGTAAGAGGTATTTCCAACTACCCTCTGTGATGCTGTTTGTCACACACCCACATGAAGTCTGCTCACAGTGAAGGAGAAGGGCCAACACCCACTTGCAGTGCTTACGTATAGGAGTGTGTTTCCATGCAATTGGCTTTAGGAATAAATACCACAGGTGTTCCACATGCAATTAACAAGTGAAGGACTCCAAGTCATGCACAGGCCATCAGCTGATCATGAGTATTACCTACCAAAGTCAAGCTGCTGATGCTGCCTATGCAAAACAGATGCATTTTTCCATATCTACCAGGGGGAGACAGAGGGACAGAAAGAAAGGAAGACAGAAAAAGCCAAGCATGTTTGTGTATGATCCATGGGTGGAGAGAGGTCTCCGGGTATTATAATGGTTGCCTATATATATAAATGTATGGCTATGGATTGTATACAGCAACTTATATGGTGTTTGGCAACTGTTGGCCTTATAATGTGACATTGGGACATATGGGTCCTCAATATGAAAATGTAGTAAAACCCACCCTGCAATGGATCTTGTTATTTACACAATCACATCAACACCCACACAGAATACTGATGACACACACACACTTGCCAGTACTGAGTTTCAAACCCCTACCTAGCTATGTATTGGTACTATAGTGTTACGCAGTTATCATGAGCGCCACAGAGCTTATATATTGGAGAGTTGTCCAAACATATCTTTGAAGGTGAGTGACATCAACTGCAGAGCTAAAGGTGGGGTGAGTGACATCAGCTGCAGAGCTAAAGGAGGGGTAAGGAAAGAGTAGTATGTGTGAATGACCACAAAATCAGGTGTCAACAAAAACACACACACATATCTTCACAGTTGCCATGTCTGGGATTAGAACTCCTACCTAACTAGTTTGCTACACTATAGTATTACACAGTTATCATGAGTGCCACTGTACTTATAGGGCTGAGATTTGGCCAAAGGGTTATTTCAAGGTAACTGACATCAGCAGGTGTGCTAAAGTAGGGGAATGGCAGGTGTAGTGAGTGTGAATGGCCTCAAAATCATTCATCTCCACACACACACACAAACACACACACACACACACACACACACACACACACACACACACACACACACACACACACACACACACACTTGCCTTGTCTGGGATTAGAACTCCTACCTAACTAATTTGATACATTACACTATTACACAGTTATCGCAACCACCGATGAGCTTATAGGGCTGTGACTTGGCCAAAGGGTTATTTCAGGGTGACTGACATCAACAGGTGTGCTAAAGTGGGCAATGGCAGGTTTAGTGAGTATGAATGGCCTCAAACACACACACACACACACACACACACACACACACACACACACACACACACACACACACACAGTTGCCATGTCTGGGATTAGAACTCCTACCTAACTAGTTTGCTACACTACAGTATTACACAATTATCTCAAGTGCCACCGAGCTTATAGGGCTGAGACTTGACCGAAGGGTTATTTCAAGGTGACTGACATCAGCAGGAGTGCTGACATGGGCAATGGGAAGTGCAGTGTGTGAATGGGCCATAAATCATTCCTCTGGAAACACACACACACACACACACACATACACACACACACACACACACACACACACACACACACACACACACACACACACACACACACACACACACACACACACACACACACACACACATACACACTCAGTTACACACAACGTTACATTTGATAGGACTCAGTATACAAATGCTACATGAATACTGAATTATACTATTGTGTTACACAGTTATCACAAACACCACAGACAGTATAAGGCTGAGGGCTACCAAAAGGAATGTCTACAGTGATTGACATCAGCACATCATGTGATATCTGATAATTGGATGTGTAGTGGGTGGGACAGGCCTCATAATGAAATTTTATTGGTCACTGTCTGTCTCTCTCTCTTCCACACATCTCTGTGTGTGTATGTTTGACATATTATAGTGTGTTGGCCTTGGATATGTGTGAGTATTCCTATCCAATGTGTGTGTGTGTGTGTGTGTGTGTGTGTGTGTGTGTGTGTGTGTGTGAAGCATAAATAGTGTACAATTTGGTGTGTGTGCATAGACATCTGCAAATGACATATATGTATAGTCCACTGTGTTGTCAGACATGGGCTTCATTTCTCTAAGTGTAGGAGCATACCCAGTTTGACCTTCTGTATTGAGTGTGTGAATCCATTCCAGGTAGGGTTGTACTCCAGTCCAGCATTTGGTGTTCTCAACCTACAGATAGCAACCTGTTTCTGCAAGATATCTGTAGATAGGTTGACAATATGGAGTCACAATGGGTGACAGATAGGGGGATACTGTAACTATTGCTGTCTGTGCTGCTTGTGTTACATGGTTGGTGTTAGCAGAGATATTCAGACATATGTACTATTTTACACTGTGATGTATTACGTCATTGACTACTGACAGATATAATTATTTGCTCACAGTTATTTACTGGGAAATACAATTTAAATTAAGCTGAGTCCAGTATTGTGGTCTGCAGTCTACACATTCTGCACACTCCTGCTATTCTGGAGAGGTAGCTACAGAGACTGACTGATGGGTCTGTGTAAATGGTCCAGCACCTTGGTAGTATGGTGGCTGAGGATCCCCTTCTTGTATGGTTACATGTTAAAAGATCGAACATTTGAAACATCGAACTGCATATGGTGGAGACCATATTGTCAATGTTTCAAAACATTGATCTTATAACATGTGTAAAATTAGATGAAAGAAAGTAGTTAGAAGACTCTAATGCAGGGGGGCAAGTCCCCTGCACCCTCCCCATGTGGGGGGCTGCGTTCCCCCACACCCCCCCTACTTAAATATACCAACACCGGGATCGCTCTACACTGAGAATACAGCGCGGAACGGGAAGTTTTCCTATTCCCTGCTGTAGCGCAATCTCGGAGTTGGTATATTTAAGTAGGGGGGTGTGGGGCACAGCCCCCACACATGGGGGTGCAGGGGGCCTTGCCCCCCTGAATTACAGTATTCTAACTACTTTCTTTCATCTAATTTTACACGTTAAAAGATCGATGTTTTGAAACATCGACCATATGGTCTTGACCATATGCAGTTCGATGTTTCAAACGTTTGATCTTTTAACATATAACCTTCTTGTACATATATCAACTTAACAGAATGACCATATCCTGCTGTAGCCATACCTCTCAGCTGTACAGATTCACACAGGTTACCCAGAGGCAGGGCTCATATATTTGGTCAGTTCCCCTTCACATTGTGGTTTATGAGCAGGTTTGTAGTCACCCATTACTAGGTTTGCAGGTAGGGGTAGTGTGGGCAAGCATCAGAGTTTCAGACTTCACACACTCCATGACATCCATGCGTCTACACCCCCCCCACTCTCTTATTCTATCCTCGTCCTAACATTATGCGAGCGATATCTGGGAAGTATCCCTATAGTTGGTCCTTCATCCCAGCGGTATTTATGGATTGCTCCACATTTCATGCAGTAGGACATGGGAGGCATGCTACTGGGATTTGTCAACATGGCCTTGCATTTGTGTTCTGTTGACTGTGTTAGTTTGTTAGTTGGGACCCCATGAAATACCATACATTGGCACTATGGGTGAGGCACTGGCCTTTGACAGAGGACTATAAGCCATTTGGTAGTGATGCAGGCCATCTGTAGCAGGCCAGTGCATTCTGTCACTCTTACATTCCCAGGCTGCGAGCCAGTGGATTCCCCTGGGGTGACAGGGTAAGTGTGCAAGGTGTTAATGTCAATAGTTCCTGTACATATTGACCCATTGGTCTGGATGCAGACAGGGTGCTGCTTACAGCTAGGGACACACCTGCATAGGAAACCTCTTCAGCATGCTGCATTCTGTGGGTATTTATATACAGAAGTGGGGTCATACTGTACTCATTACCAACAGCACGGATATGACCTGTGATAAACCTGTGGCTGATGGTGGGGTGAGCTGAGTGCATGTGTGATATGGAAGCTACATGCAGCTGACTCACAGATATACCTGGGACATTCCCCTTATGCTGCCTTGTGTGGGGACATAGGCAGTCTCTCATTACTTCATAACTGTGCCTTTCGTGGTCTGCCAGTGATTGGCCAGACTACATCAGTATTGCATACTACACAGACAACTAATGTGCTGCTAACTTGTATGTACACTTCCAAAGGTGTGTGCAGTTGACAGTTACATTTTATGCACTCTGTCTAGGGTACTTCCACCTGTGTACTGTGTGTGAGTATGGGCCCACATTCATGGCATGTCCATCTTTCAGATGGTGACAGATGTTGACATCTGGACAGTGAGTATAGATGACTGCTGACATGGGTATTGCTGAGAAGCATTGTGGTTGGCACTGCAGTTGTCGGAACATGGCCCTGTCATCCACAGCACTGCCCATAGGCCACCGAGACACAACTCTCCATGCCTACACACCGACTACTTCCACACAATATTGAACACCAAACAACCTAACACATGGATCCCTGCATATTGTACACATGCAACAATCTATCCTGTAGATTGGGCCAGCTCGGGTAATCTGTGCTCCACTGTTATTACACTTGACATTTATATGTTACTGCATTTCTACATAGCATTGTGTGTGTGTGTGAGGGGGGCACACCTGATGACTTTAAACATTTGCTATGACTGTATTGGTATTTCAGGTACTCTATTGGCTTCCATTTAATTTTGTATTCTGACCTATCAGGAAGACTGGATGCATATCAGTAGAGTGCATATCTTAGGTTTTATTGACCTACATTTCAGTTTCAGACTTCTTACCCTTCAGAACTAACATACAACTGCCAGACCTGTTGTAGTCTGTCTGTGTAGGTCTGGAGGGGGGCTGTTAACCATTGCCATCAATTGGAGGCCTTAGCCCAGCCTTTCTTTATGGTCATCTATACCTTTCCTGCTGGCTGAGGCTGGTGGTGGGTATGTAAGCCTCACTGACATGAATGTGCGTGTCCTATGGACACACATTTGGGCCACCACATGTACTGCAGTGGGATTTGTCACCTTGTCTAGTACTGCCTAGTATGCCGACAGCAGTACTTGTTATGGATTTCTTGCTGTCCATATAGGTGTCCACTATCTGCTGCCATCCCATTCAGTCACCCGATTCCCTTGCATGCTCACGTCCATACCATAGATACAACTATCAGAACATACAACTCCATTCAGCAATTGATATGAAGACTGACTTACCTTGTGGCTGTGCCAGTATTGAGGATGGTGTTGGAGGGATGACTATGTCGGATGCACATAGTACATTCCCTATATGTGGTAAAGCACAGGTAGTGTCATGTTTGGCATCCCTTTTACTGTACATGCGAGTCATTGAGAGGTGTCATTCCCTGGGTCCCTACCATGTCAGTGTATGTGCTATGCGTTGTCTCTTTGCCAAGGCTTGGGCATACTGGGTATGCCTCCTTCTGCCTACATGGGCAGGCTCAGGTAGTTCCTCCTGAGTCCCTCTGTGCCTGTGATGGCCATGGCAATGGTGGGGGGGGGCTGAGTGGCCTTGTCTCATGCTGTTCCTGCTGCAGCTGTTTCCGCAGGATCATATTGTGTAGCATGGCACATACCATGAACATTTGTGTACATGTAGCTGGAGAGTACTGCAAGGCTCCACAGGATATGTCCAAGCAGTGGAACCACGACTTGAGCATCCCAAACACATGCTCTATTATGATTCTGGTTTGTGCGTGTGCCTCATTATGGAGTTCTTGTTCAGGTGTGTGTGCATTTCTGAGGGGAGTCATCAGCCACGACTCCATTGCATAGCCAGCATTCCCCACTAGGTGGCCATATGGGATGTCCCCACTGGCAAATGACTGATACAGCTGTGTCATATGCCAGATGTGGGAGTCGTGATAGCTTCCAGGGCTGCCAGCAAACACATTCAAAATAATGCCCTGGGAATCCCACATGACCTGGCAGTTGATGGAAGGGAAGCCCTTGCATTTACCCTACCCCGCTCACTGGGTGGTGCTTTGATGTGTATGTGCGTGCAGTCTATAGCACCCACTACCTTAGGGTATTCTGCTATTTGATGGAAAGATGCATATTGCTGGACAACACCTCACGGGTGTTGAGGAAATATATGTGCTCACCTGCATGTGCTGACATGGCATCCAGGAAATGGTGGAGTACCCTGGATGCTGATGCCTGTGAGATCCCCTTGATATCCCCAGTTGCCCTTTGGAAGGTGCCTGTGGCTAGTATTCTTAAGCCTACACATACTGTGATATCCACTGGGATGGGTTCCCCTCTGTTGGTTCTGTGTGTGAGGCATGGCCGGCACAGCTCAACTATTTGCTGTAGAATGTCCCTGTCCACCCTATAGTGCTCCACTATCTCCAGCTCATGTAGCCCCTGGTAGGTTACCCTGGGTCTGTACACTCTTCTCCTTCTCGTCATTGTGGATTGGTCATCAACATTCACATCCTCACCACCCGCAGTCTCTTGCACATATTGATGTATGAGAGTGACAGCAGCCCCTAACATTTTGTTAGTTTTGTCAGGTAAAATTTCCCCCATCTGTGTACTCTGGTGGTATAGAGTTTGTGGGAAAAAAAATAGACTGGAAGGTGTTTGCATAGTTTATAGTAGAGTGCTAGGTTGTTCCATGTGTAATTGGCTGATTCTGATACATTTCACCTGCCAGCTATGCTAGTTCTCCTTCATTGCCTTCCTACTGCTGTTTTCCCTTCCCATTGTCTTCCTGTTTAAGCCCCGAGGCACGGCGCGCATACCAATTGCTCAGATGTGAACAGAACTGCTATTTCCTGTTTTTTTTTTGTTTAAAACCCAGTGTGCGGCGTGCACACCCGTTTAGGCAATGTCAACAATGCTAGGCAGCCTCAGACACACACCCTTTCTTAGTTATGCTTAGCTAAGGGCAAACACGGGCTACAGAGCTCCAGTAATCTTACAGCATGCATGACACTCCCCCTTATGAGGTCATCCACCTCTTATACTTATACTGTGGTGTTGCTGCACGTACATGGTTGGGTGCAAGCTAACACTGAGAGGAAATCTGTGATTCAGTATCAATCCCCTCACTTGCATAAAACAAAATGCTAATTCATAGCTACCACACTCACACTCAGCCTTCCCCCTTAGCAACTACTACTCCCTGGTATTGTTGCATGCCATTGACTATTATGGCAAAATGCTGATTTGGGTGTAGAAGCTTGTTTCCAACTTTTTTTCTTATTTTCTGGCCGATCCCATTTGTGCACTGCTGCCCGATGCTTAAATGGCCGAAATCTGCCAAAAAAAAATAAAGTCATTTTTTATAATTTTGCAACAATTTCTTATTCCAATGGCCATGTTTTGGCCATTTACATGCCTACTACATTGAATACATGCTTTCTTTAGAGCTGTCATGCCTCCGTTTTGTAATTGGCAGAAATGTATTTGGTTAGTAACTGAATACATTTCTGCAGGTTACATTATTCCTGCACAGATGCCTGCATGCTTTCTGGATCACTAATTCACCTCATTTGCATGGCTTTCACCAGCAAATGAAGTAATTAGCATATAGCAGTGGTGTCTGTGCAGGAATAGTGTAGGAATGCTCATGCATGTCCCGTGAGCTTGTTCCTGGATCACTTGTCGGCCATATTGCGTCCAGCAACTTTTGCACTATTCCTACACTCTGTGCAGAGCTTGCAGAATCCAGAGGATAAATATACAAAGTTGGATTCTGTTCTAGTATTATAGTATTATAGTTTTTATTCTTTTCATCCCCCTCAAAAAAACTTTGCATTACAGAACCAAAATAATTTTACAAAATGTCTGCTTATGAGTAAGAATAAAAACTCTTCCCTCATGAGCTTTCACTTCCAGTGGGTCCATTAAATTATCCCAAATGTCATACATGTCCATTTCTTTTTCTTCTTTGATCTGAATTCTTAACATGAACTTCCTTTGATTGTTGACATTTCCTTTCCTTTGTTCATCTCTTATTGCTTTCCCTGTAGTTTCCTTAACAGTCTCAGCACATGATTTCATTTTCTGGCAATATTCTTCTAAAATGGCTTCTGAGTCCTCTAACTGGATTTTATTCATAATTTCACCACATGAAACATCTTTTCCACTCTCCTGCTTGCTCTGCAACAACAATTATCCCGGAATATCATCCCACAACTCTCCCAACTGAAGGGTTGTAATAAAACTTACACATACATACACACACACACACACACACACACACACACACACACACACACACACACGCACACGCACACGCACGCACGCACACGCACACACACACACACACACACACACACACACACACACACACACACACACACACACACACACACACACACACACACACGCAAACACACACACACTGTCTCTCTCTCTCTCTTTCATCTCATGGACAATTTATAGAATCCTAGATCCATCATACAGCATACCTTGGAATGTGGGGGAAACCAGAGCCCCAGGTGTACATCCATGAAAAAACAGGGAGGACATGCAGACTTACAACAAAGGGCACACCAACCAAGTACTGATCTGGAGAACCTGTTGCTATGAACTCTAGTTACAGAGAAATACTGAATTGGAAAAGAGGAGTGTAGGATAAGTAGCTGATATTATGACATGGCAGGGCGGCCATGGTGGTGCAGCGGTTAGCATTGCCACCTCACAGCAAGAGGTTCTCCGGTTCGATTCTCAGCTGGGGTGACTTCTGTGTGGAGTCTGCGTGTCCTCCCTCTGGTCGTGTGGGTTTCCTCCGGGTGCTCCGGTTTCCTCCCACATCCCAAAGACATGCAGTAGGTGGATTGGACACTCTACATTGGCTCTAGGTGTGAGTATGTGCGTGTGTGTGCCTTCTGTGGAAGGTTGGGTGCTGGGCTGACAACTCAACACCGTAAAACTCCACTGCCAATCATGAGCGGACAGATGATCAGCTGTGGCGACCCCTAACCAGGAAAAGCCGAAAGAAGAAGAAGATGCAGTAATTTTACATTTAAATCCATAGTTTTAATAATCATGTCAAAATGGTGGTATGTCATAATACATATAGGGCAATGCTATGAAATGAATTGCACTGTATAAAGGCTCAAACATCATTGTTAGGAAACTTTGGAAGTCTTGCTCACTCCAGCTAAGAATACTCATTGTCAGACCCCCCTACTATCTACATAAACTGCAACATAGCAAATGGAAGGAAAACTGCCATATCAATGTGCAAGACAAGGAATGTGGAATGCCAGCGTTCTACTGTATAGAAAGGGAACATCTACACTACAGCTAATTCAGCTGTTTAATCAGCAAGCCACAGTTTTCTTGCCTGTGTCACGGACAGTACTTTCTTGGACAGGGTGGTTCAGATACTGAGTACCTGACTCTTAAATTTACAGGTAGCTGCATTTAAATGTTGGGGGAAGTAGGGGATGATATTGAATTATCCATAAACAAACCATATGGCAGCAAACACAGAGTGTTAATTGAAAGCTGAATTGCAATTTCTTTCTTTCTTTATAACCAACAATCTGCTGTTTTGACAGTCACACTTGCAATAGCAATTTGAATTTTCTTATCAAGTCAAGAAAGAGCATTGCAGCCCACCTGAAATGGAAAAAAATAAGGCAATTGAGGTCGAACTGTGCCATTTTTCTTTTATTTTTCAGTCATAGAAAACATATTTGCTTGGCAATCAGAAGATTAATTTCTTTTTATATTCAGAATTTAGTCATTTTAAGTTTTGTACTTTAAAACAAAACACAATTAAAAAACACCTGTTGTGTTGCATACTATGAAATATACTATTTGTGGGGGTGGGGTGAGGGCTGTCAAAGTATCCCTACTATTTGTTTTACACAAGACTGAACATATACTCAACTTCATAGTCAGGTCCTTCATTTCTGTAGGCACAAAACAGTAACTTTGTTTTTAAGTTCCAAAATCATCAGCTGTAGTTCCTAATTAATAGCACTGATATACAAGTTTTAAGATTGTTTACTGATCATGAAACGTATCAGCTACGTCAGCTGCTAAAACATACAATGAGTATGTTAGGATCACATTTTATCACAGGGTAAGTATATGTGTATGTAACATCCTTACTTCCAGGTAATGGATAACACATTATCCGTATTGTTTAAGTAGCTATGAACCAATTCATTAAAGAAAATGTTGTTCAAAAACTATTTCTGAAATGCTTTTGGATGTAGTTGGATCTTTAAGTAACATACGCCAACAATTAATTGCATCCTGATATAGACATCATATGGGTACAAAGTAGGTCACTGCATTATTTTACATGATTGCACAGTGTATTGTACAATCACAGGCTGACATCACTCGCTCTTCAAAACCCTGCAATCACAGCAGTAATGCTTTACAGAAATAATAAAAGGCACTTGCGTTTCTCACAGGTTTCTGTGGAAACTGGCTAAAATTACCAGGACTGCTGTTTATCCTATAATTGCAAACACTAAATTTGGATCAATATATGTTCTGTAGAGTTCCACTTGCACCAAAACATGGAAACATTTTATAAAACAGGTCATACCATTAAACTGTTGCAGTATATGATCACTTTAAATATTATAGCTTATCTATATTTATAAAGATTATTAGCTGTGAATTAAAGCAACTGTAAAATACTGCATGTATTGAATAATATACATTACTCTAATCAGCTGTGATAAAATAATTTCAGACCTTCTTAGGTTTGCTCAAAATGGGTTATGTTTATTGGGATGTACCATTTAATAATTTGAACGATGCCTACTGACTGTGGAGCAAAAATTCCTGGGGAGCTGCCTGCCACTACCCACTCTGCAGGTACCTATTTGTACCTAGACAACTGATGGCTCAGCCCAAGGTTGCTGGGCAATTGGAACTCAGGGGACTATTCAGTGACATTACAGTAACCACCACCACCACACATAGTACTGAAAAAGAACAACTGGATCATACTGGTGCTGTGATGGGTGACAGTGGGAGATCAAAGTATCTCCATCTAGTGTTTTTTTCCACAGTTCTTATGTTATTCTAAAGATGGATTTATATATATATATATATATATATATATATATAGAGAGAGAGAGAGAGAGAGAGAGAGAGAGGGGGTGCTTGTTTATTAAATACCTTTATTAAATGATATCTTGAGACATAGGCACACATACATTAACAGAAAAGAAAACAAACCATTATAACATTTTTTTTCATGTGTTATACATTGCATATGGGTTTTCTTTCTATGTACTCCAACATTACCACTTATATTTGTTTGTTAACTCTGTAAGCAGATTGATACAAAACTGATCTATTTCATCCACAGCTTGGTGCAAAGCAAGACAAAGGATATGAGTACTGTACAGACAGTTATGCAAACATGTGGAAGTGTGTATACATGGCAGATGTGTTTAACCTGCATGAAAAAACAGAGACTCAGAACAAAGCATCACCGCTTAGTAATAAGGCAAATTTTATTTTTAAAGAAACTGGTTGTACAACCGCTGCAATAAAGTGATGTAGTCAGGGGAAGTTCTGGAGATGGGTTAAGAAGTTAGAACCAAACTGTTAGCTCCTGTTTTTAAGGCAAAGACTGTAGCCTGGATGTCATAACGTTCACAGAATCTGGCCCCATTTCACTGATATCTGTACAAAAGTTCCGTATAAACATGTAATATGTAAATATGCCTCAATGAACCTAGAATATCTTGACACAAAACAGAATTACCCAGTAGTATCAGTGCACTGTCTAGCAGTCACAGCAAATCTGTAATTCAAGAAAAGTGCATCATAAACCATGATGTGCAGTAGCAAAGCTACAGAAATTAGACAATCCTAATGAAGGCTGCAAGAATTTAAAGGAATATATACTGTGTCTTCAGTAATCTATCCAGTAGGTCCACAAACAACTACTGATGTCTCCGTAAGTCATGTACAAATAAAATATATTTACCAGAAAATACAATAACATTTCTAATAAAATATTATTAAAGGCAAAGGGCAATCATGGCTACTTTGCCAGGGCTAACAGTAGCTAACAATGGTGTGAGACATATGTGGGGAACACAAGTAATGCAAACACCCAAAGAAATAGGAAGATAGAAAAGCAGATGTGGGGTATGGATGAAGAAGAGGGACACACAAGAGGTCTTTTAGAATAGGCAAATCTGAGGGACAGTCAAAAGGGCATGGGCAATTTTTTTTTTGGTGGGAATAGGCTCCATTTTTTTATTTTTTGGAGAACAGAAGGAAAGGAAAAGACAAGGAAAGAGGATGAGAAGGGCAGAACACTAGGTATGCAAATAAGACAAATATCACAAGACGTGACAGACAAAGGTCAGAAATAAATATAAAGGAACGGTAAGGTTCGTAGACAGCACATTCTACAACATTGGCAAAGAAAACTTGACAAACAGGGAAGGGGTGAATACTAACCATGGTGAAATGCAGAAATACATATGTACTGATGCACTATGATGTTCTGACATGTTGCATGTGTTGTGACAGTCATACCTGAATGTGTATGACTGATGGCAGGTGCATGGTGTAGGGGAAAAATAGGGATAACAGTACACATTGGATATAGAATCCAATACCCAAGTAGTCTGTCAGCAGTGCAAGTGTAAGACAAACAACAGCTTGGATGACCAAATGTAGCCAATGAAATGTTGGAAAAAACAACAGAGGACAGAATAGAACCTCCAACTATGCATGCAACAGACAAATAACCAAGCACAGCACCAAACAGCAGTACCTTAGCAAAACAGCAAAATGGCTACTCATAACAGAAGTAGGTGTTCACAACCAAAACAGTTGTGAAATGGAATGCATATGTCACAGACATATGCCATGACAGAGGCAACACAGATGTGTAGCTATATATGTGTGACCTTTATTGGCCTAACAGGAGCCTATCAGAAAGCAATGCCAATACACATACACACACCCATGACATGGAGTAATAAATAGCAGGAAATTTACAAATAATGCTTTATAAGAAATGTCAGGTTGTGCACATGAACTACGACCAAATACCCCAGGTAATACATAACACACAAGCATGACAGGAGCAAGGATGTAATTTAAGCAATAGCAAACTGCTTGTGTGCATATTTCCTGCATGTGTATAATGGACAAAGGGTTGGCACAAGGTGGCATTGTGACAGTACAACTGTATGATAATGGATGATATTACAAATGAAGGTTAATGTAAAACATGAAAAAGGGTAAGGAAGATGGACAGCGTGGGCCCACATCAGGAGGACATGCTAGGAAAGCAAAGTAGGCAAACAACGAAGCAGGACAACACTATCTAAGGGGACACATTGCATATGAATGGGTATACTACATAGGGTGGTGTTGAAGTCAAACCACTCAACTGTCCAGATTTTTGCCTCATCTTTTTGGTCTGTTCCCTCATACAATTTGTGGTTTTCCGACAAAACATTGAGGATTGAAATCACTAAATAATGACAGACATTTGAGTTTCAGACTGCATATCCTTCTGAAAATGCATGATAATAAAAACCCTGTTATTCTATCAACTTTCTAGGTTTTTAAGAGCAATATTTAAAAATTGTCCCTATTTTTGGTCTTTTGTCCTCCATTATTTTTGGCTTTGTCCAGATTTCCTGCTCTAAGTGGTTGAGAGGTATGTTTGAAGTCCACCCGAGCTACAGCTGAGGTCCACCCAAGATACATTGAAGCAAATGCCAAATGTATGTCACATGGGTAGACTGCATGACTGCATTGTTGACAACAATAAACATGGTCATGTACAAATCACATGCACGCAGTAATGTGCAATCATCAAACAGCAAGAGACATGGGTACGCAAAATAAGAATCAGTATCACATACGCATATATACCATCATGCCAACATACTATAAAAGGTGTAAAAAACACCTGTGGTGATACCTATACATATATCACTTATCATGGGTATGATTGAGCAAAGGACAGTCAATTGAATGACAGTACAGCACAGGAACATGGATTAAATAAATGCTCACAGTCCCTAGGTACAATGGGGTTTCTGTATTAATCAGAATATGTCCAGAGACATGTACGTAAATCAGTGCCTATGGACACAAATTGCTGAACTATGTGCATGTATGTGAACAACAACAAAAAGAACTTGATGCAGTAGATAAGACTGGTTCACAACAAAAACAACAATAAAAAACAAATGTAACCAGTTGGCAATGCTGTAAAATAAAATTGTTATTTTAATAAAAACATAGTTAAAACAAACACTGGATAAGCGCTTTCACGACCTAACTAGTTGCTTCTTGACATCACTCACGATACAGACAAACAGCAATTAAATAGCCAAATTCAAATTTACCTCTTAAGACCACACAATCTTAATAGTGGTCTTAGGGGTACACATTCATATAAATCCTTGCCTCTGTCACTTTGTAGTTCAAGAATCCATTCAGTCGCAGTTCTAATATCTCCTCCTCTAATAGACAACTTAAATAGCTCTAACACAAAAAATTTAAATGTATGTTCATCACTGCTTGCAGAGACATGCTTAGATAAAACATTTTTCATATCATGTTTACTAATGCTATGCAAATGCTCATGTATTCTGTCCTTCAAATTTGTTTTGTATTAATGAAACGGTTAAGAAAAGAAACAGATAAGTCTGATTAAGTCTACTGGTCGACAGGTACATATTTTATGACCTGATAGTTTAACCATACTGTATTAAAATTTTTTCTACAGGACAATGAATCAGGATAAAAGTTGAAGATCATGATTTAATTACTAAAACAAAAATTGTTCAAAAAAAATGACATCAAATCATGAGCATTCACGTCTTAGCAAACCACTAATGTGCAGGTTCAGAGATTCATAGGTTCATAGGTTCATAGTTTGGTACTAGGCTATCAGCCCCAGGGGCTATACAAACCTAGCCACAACAATTCCCTGGCTATTTCTTCCCACACTATTTACTTCCCTGAACCCCTGTCTAGCAGGGCGACTGAAGTGATCCCCAGGATGAATTTCCTTTCTCCCATCTAATCATCGAGGATTCCTGGACTTAGTGCAAATGGTCTAAAACAGCTGGTATGCACTTCCACTAGGTGCTCAAATATCCTTTATATAGCACTCACAAAAATGGGGGAACATTGCACCCCCTCCCAGCATGATGTCCTCATTGGTTAAGATTGGTTTATAAATCGGTCTCCTTTGGAATAAATGTAATGGTAGAACCCCCACCAAAATCTAAAACCCTAAAGAATTTTTCTAAGGCAAATTACCTTTTATTAAGTGATAGCAATAGTAATTTTAAAGCTCCCTCTAACCATGAAAGCACAGAGGCATATGCAGAGGTATCAACAAATGCCCTGTACAACCACTTAAACAGCTGTATAGAAATGGCACTACCTGATCAAACTAAACCCAGGTCTAGCTGGAAAAATAAGTCACCCTGGTGGACCCTTGGCATAAGTAGACTATACAACTGAAGGAAGAAATTCCTGTCTAGAAGTAGGGGGGAGGGCGCTCAACAGAGAAAAAAGTCCCTCATTAGTCTCAACAGACAAATCAGGGAATTAGTCAAGTTTTCAAAAGTTAAATACAAGACTAAAATAGACTCCCAAGAAAAGGATAACCACAAACATACCTATTAGCTGTCTAGACTTCTGCAGAATGTCCACATTTTTGCCTCATATTTTTGGTCTGCTTCTCTTAAAATTTGTGTTCTTCTGGCAAGCTGGAGGACTGAAGTCACTAAATAATGACATGCATTTGAGTTTCTGACTTCATATGTTTCAAGAAATGCAAGTTAACACAAAACCTGTTATTCTAAAAACATTCTAAGTTTATAAGAACAATATTTAAAATCTATCCCTATTTTTGGGTCTCTGCACCCCATTATTTAAGGTTTTATCCAGATTTCATGTGTTAAAAAGTTTAGAGGTATGATCACAAAACTTTTTTTAGCTATGTCCTAAATCTTTAGCGAAACACTCAACAATGTACTGAGTTGGCTGTAGATGGCACTACCTATTCTGAGCTCATATTTCATCCCTCATCACTTCCAGTCACTCTCCATGAAATATCCCCTACCATTCCTTTGCATATTATTACAGAAGAACAGGTCATCACTATGCTTTTTAAAGCTAGAAACATGGTATCAGTGGGCCCTGATGGAATCCCAGGGTGCCTATCAAATAGTTTGAAACATGACCTACTAGACTCACTTGGGTGTCTAATCACAGTCTCTGGATAGGCTTTGTCCCAGTAGAATGGATTTTAGCTACATTCATCCTTCTGCACAAGGGGGGACCATCAATGGACCCAGGAAACTACTGACCTATAAGTCTGACTAGCCTCATACTCAAAGCTATGTTAAGAATAAACCTGGACCTGATTAACAATGACATAGGCAATCTCCAGACTCTAGACCCAACCCAGTTCTACTTTGTCATGAGCAGGTCCTGCTTGTTAAGTCTGGTGAACTTCTTTGAGAAGGTCATTAAGGCCATGGATGAGGGTAAGACAGTGCATACCACCTATCCTGACCTGGCCAAGGCATTTGATAAAATACCTCACTCAGGTATTATAGATAAGCACACAGAATTGGGCATAAACCTCTACCTCACCAGATGGATAGCCAAATGGCTCACAGATAGGACACGTTATTAGAGTGGGGGACACCACACCCAGCAAGAGACCAGTCACCAGTGGAGTATCACAGGGCTCAATGCTGGGCCTCCTCCTGTTTGGAATATGCTTTCATATAGCAAGGCAAATGTACATGGCCTTTGGTTGACCAAGTTTGCTGATGACTGCAAGTTGAGGGCAATCGTTCACTCGCAAACAATGTTGATATCCTACAGAAAGGTCTGACACAGACTAATGACTGGTGTCAGAGCCATGGCCTCAAACTAAATGTGAAGAAGGGCATAATAATATCATTCAGACAGCACAGTGGTGCAGTGGTAGCATTGTCGTCTCACAGCAAGAGGTTCCCAGGTTCGATTCTCGGCTGGAGTGCCTTCTGTGCGGAGTTTGCCTGTCCTCCCTGCATTCATGTGGGTTTCATCTGGGTGCTCCGGTTTCCTCCCACATTTCAAAGACATGGAGCATTTCGCCCGGGGCCACCACTAAAAACTGGCTTCATTCCAAGTCGGACTTTCCTGGTAAACAAATGTTAAATAAAATAAATAAAAAAATACCCCTGCAAATTACAACACTGATAACACCCCTAAGGGTGGAGCCAGTGGTGAGAGATCTGGGTACTCAGATAGACAGTAATCTGAACTATGACCACCATATGTCCACGACGGTGAGAAAATCCTTCTATGTGGCTCTGCTATAAGTAATAACATGGCATCCAGATCTAAGGATGTCATAGTACCACTGTACTCAGCCCAAATCAGATCAGTAATTGAGTACAATACACCCTTTGGCATGTACCTTACCAGGCACCAGCAACAGCTGGAGAATCCTCAGACATTTCTCATAAAAATAAATAAATAAATAAATAATACAAGGTGTAACCAACATGTCATATGCGGACCAATTAACAGCCCCATCACTGTATTCAGTTTCCTACTGATTACTGAGGGAATGAACTGTGCCTGACCTACAAGGCAGTCTCTGACCCAGCCCTGATGGAAATGTTACATATTTGCAAAACTAACTGCATGAGGGTTACCTGTTCCAAAGATCTAAATCTGATCGGTGACATGAATAGATCATGTCGGAGAGACAGATATGTCTCCCAGAGTTTGCCTGTCCTCTGGAATATCCCATTCACATGAAGCAAAGCCCTTTCCTGACCATCTTCTAGTGCAATCTGGACCAATGGATGGGAAATCACAAATTCACTCCTGGGGTGGTGCCCATGTCCGTTATGGACAGAGGCGGTCTGTACAAGTCAAAATCCCACTTGCTGACCCTTATTATCTTTCCCATATGGAGAGAAAATTGGGTAAAATCTGGATAAAACTGGCTAGGCTTGTTAGAGGTCTTGAGCCATTAGCCTAGTAATTTCCTATGAACCTACAAATGAAAGGACCAAAACTAATACAAACAGCTGAAACAGCAGATAAAGCATCGGTTAAAACGGTGTTAAGCCTAGCCTTCGCAGCTAGTCCACTGATTCCTTTTAGTAACTGTTCATCACTTAATGTTAGTTTTATAAAGAAGGGAATATAACTTACTTGTACAATATTCATATTCCCAGCATGACAGTCTCATTACTAAATTCAGTCTAATTAAATATGCCAATATGGCAACCTCATTCTTAATTCAATCCAAATACAGTTTGCAAAAGTAATACACCACATACTTTTATCTAAGCTAGCCAAGTTCAACAGATATTGCAGGTATTTCTTACAGTGGTAACAGGAAATGATGACATAAGTGAGGTAATGTTGAGAGAAATATGAAGAGAAAGGGGGAGCAATGCACAGAAGGATCATGGCTTTGCATCAATGGGTGTCTCAAATCCTGATGCAGTGATGTGAAGTTGTTACAGATTTCCCTTAATGTAAACCCCCAACATGTAAAGGGGGGGGGGGTGGAGTTTCCAGGGACATGATAATTTTACAAAAACATGTTTTCAGGCTCCCTATTGAAATGTCAGTATTTGAAATGCTGAGTGCCAACAAGCTGAAGAAAAATACAGAAAACCCCAGAGAACAGCAAATCTTAAATATTGCTCTTCTTTAAACTTCTTTTTTTTTTGCAGAGAAACGACCCCCCCCCACATTCCCAATGTTGGGGGAGGCAAGCTCCCCTGAACTTGTATATACTAACTTCAAGATCCCCACACCTCACAGTAAAGGGAATATTCTGGGGAAACTACTATCTTGGACTTATTATATGTAAGTCCATTGTTTGGCCATTCAGTCTCCATGTTTTGGGACTCGGCTCATTTTTTGATTGGTGAAGTAGTTGACAAGTTTGTTTTGATGAGTTGGGGACAGATTTCTAAGTATGGAGCCACTGCACAAATCATCATGGCTCCCTGTGTGAAGTCACGTTAGTCAGGTGAAGTGCAATGTATAACACATGAGTGATTAATGAAGTATAAGCTAAAAAAATAACATTATCTATTTGAGGATATTTGCATGTACAAATTCACAGAGCTGATCAGAAGGCAACTATAATAACAATCATTCAGGATGTCAGTGGAAGCAATTGTCACAGATGGGAGTGGATGCTAAGTATGAAGTGGATCTGTTGACAAAGATCTTTTACCCCCAAAGGGATTACTTCTGTGTGTGATGAAGTGCACTGCCCCACTACCACTACCTCTGAGATGACAGTGATTATTTCATATAATTAAGGTCCCTGTGGGGAAGGAATAGGCAGTTAAGAAATTGAAATGTAATGAGTGAGATACAGAGTGCTCTAACACTGTCCATAAAATAAAGCCATGGAGGTCTGTTAAGCATGACAGATTGATGTTTAGATTTGCTGGCAAGCACAAAAGATCAGATCTTGTTCTGCAGTGCTTGCAAGTCAAGCTTGTTCTATTGGGTTGTTAATGTCTGGATGGAAAGATCATGGTCTAACTGTTGAGCAAAGAGAGTAAGTGTAGTATTGACAACTTGTGGAATGCACAATCACAGAAGAATAGCAACACATCACAGCTAAGAAGGAAGCACCATCTGCTGAGGTACTCTGCAGTTTGGAAAGCAGAACTGGGGGTGGGAAGGGACTTAGGAGGTAAGGTGCATAACTGGAGCCATAGCTAGGATGGGCAAAAGGATTTAGGCTTACATGAGCAAGCTGCACAGGGCAGGATGTTTGATGCTGCTGTGTACATAGGAGCAGATAACCTGGCTGAAAAGGGATTAGAGCAATGCAGTAGGAGTGTGAGGAATTAAGGAGTGATCTTAGGCAAGTCATACATGCAATAACTTTCTCAGAGGTGCTGTTTGTCCAAGCATGGATAAGGATGGGATACATTAAATCATTCAACAAGTGGCTGAAACAATTAATGCAGAGCTCATGGCTTTGGCTTTACTGGGCATTGTGGATCCACTTAGAAGGATTATGGCCACCAGTGGTGTGATGGCCTGTACCTACCCAAGAGGGAAGATGGCTCTCTAGTGGCAGGTTTAGTGGTTTCATAAGCAAACATTTAAAGGTCCAAGGAGAGGAACAGTACAAACAAAATCCTAACTTATCCCTTCAAAATATCAAGATATGTAGATAACAAACTGCATTATGAGAAATAGTACAAGAAACACAAGGTGTTAATGGGAAAAAGAGCCAAGACAATATGCATACTGATAAGGCAAAAGGGAGCATGTCAAAAGAAAAATAGAAGGCAATGAATGCCTGTGCTCTTTGTAAAATGTTGTAATCTGGGTAGTTCAAATGGAAGAATGACTGTATTTTAGCAGCAAAAGAAACAACAAATAGGTATCACAAGTGCAATGCTTGGGAAGATGGATTTAAGGGGAAGAAATACAATCTCTATAAAATGGAAGAGATCAGAGCAGCAATGATGACAGCAGGCTATCAGTTAGGACAATCTACATATAGGTTCATAGACAGGTACTAGGCTATCTGCCCAAGGGCATTTATAAGCCTAGCCAGAATGTGTTGGCTTTCGCCTCCCTTTTAGATTAGTTTCCTGGGCCTCTGTCCAGCAGGGCCACTGATGTGATCCCAGGTGTATATTTACGATTTCCCATCCACTCATCAAGATTTCTCTTGAAGAGAGTCAGTGAGGGGCTTTGCCTAACATAGATTGGGATTCTATTCCAGAGTGAGGGAAGTCTATGGGACAGGAGTCTATTCCTCCAGCATGTCATTTTTATTGTTGTGCTGAGGTTTAAATCCCTAGAACGTGTGGCTCTAAGAGATTTGTTTTTTCTTAGGTGGAGCATGTCCATTAATTCAGGGTTTGACATGGCCTTGTACTTAAGGCAGAGGTCTCCTCTGAGGAGGCAGTAAGCAACCGCTTACTGCAGTAGGATTGTGAGGAATTAAGGAGTGATCTTAGGTAAGTCATACATGCAATAACTTTCTCAGAGGTGCTGTTTGTCCAAGCATGGATAAGGATGGGATAGGGCATGCATAGGGCATTTGTTTGAGGTCCATGATCCTCTTGGTGAGGTACTTTTGCAGTCTTTCCAGCTGTTGCAGGTGTCGAGTAAGGTACATCCCAAATGGGGCATTGTACTCTATTATGGGCCAGATGAGCGATGAGTAGAGGGGTAATAACCTCTCTTGATCTAGATGCTGACTATGCACTTTTTGGCATTTAGCTTAAGGCCATGATTCTGACTCCAGGTATTCATCTCTGTGAGACACTTCTGGAGAATGTCTGTGTCAGCCGGGGAGTCGATTATGGCCCCCAGTTTGCAATCATCTGCGAACTTGGTCAGCCATGGTCCTCCCATGCTTGCCTGTACCTCAGAGAAGTATATACTGAACAGGAGGGGTCCCAGGACTGAGCCCTGAGGGACTCCACTTGTAACCAGCTTAGAGTCGGACATAGCACCCGCAACTCTGACCATGTGTGTTCTATCCATGAGCCAGTTTGCAACCCATCTTGTGACATAGGGGTTATGTTCAAGCTGGTGAGCTTTTCTATAATGCCAGAGTGGGGAATGGTATCAAAAGACTTTGCGAGGTCCAGCTAGGCTGTGTGGACTACCTTTCCCTCATCTATGGCCTTGGTAACTGTTTCAAAGAAATCAACCAGGTTTAGGAGGCATGATCTGCCTTTAACAAAGCCAAATTGGGTAGGGTCCAGTGTCTGGAGGTTCCCAATGTCTTTGTTAATGAGTTCCATGATGATGCGCTCCATGGCTTTGCAGACCAAGCTAGTCAGGCTTATAGGGCAATAGTTCCCGGGATCCGTTGTTGCACCACCTTTGTGGAGTGGGATAACTGTTGCTGTACGCCATTCTTTGGGTACATAGCCTGTGGTGAGGCTGAGCTTGAACAGTGAGTTTAGGTGAGAGGTTAGTTCATTTTGGAGCTCATGTAGGACGCAGCCTGGGATGCCATCTGGTCCCATTGATGCTGTGTTCTTGGCTTTGGAAAGGGCTGTTTTCACCTGAGTGTCTGTGATGTCTGGGGCTCTACAATCTTCTGGAATGGACATGGGCCATTTAGGGGGTGGGGGGGTAAAGTTTGCACTGAACTTGTCAGCCAGGATGTTGGCAATGTCTGTTGGTTCAGTGTATTTTTTTTCATTTTGCACTAGCTCAGAGCAGATCTGAGAGTTGCCACTTAGATTCTTGACATAGCTAAAGAAGGCTTTGTGATTATCTTTAGCGTCTTTGGAAATTTTTCTTTCGAAGTTGGCCTTGGATGATTTTATGAGGGATCGTAGTTTCTTGCTGGTACTGATTAGAGATGCCTTCCCTTTTTGGGATTTTGCTCTATCATGTAGTAGTTTCCTCCTTCTGTTGTAGAGCTTATTTATGGCTGGGGTCCACCAGACTGGTTTCCTCATTTTAGAGGAGTGAGTCTTTGTTTTACTTGGGATGGCTCGATTCATACATTCCTGTAGATGCACATAGAATGCATTTGTGAAGGATTCTGCAGTTTGGGCAGCATTATCCTTTAGCAATGGGGCTTTGAAACTTTCCACCTCGGTCTTGAGAAGTGTGAAGTTTGCTTTTGAAAAGTTTTTACAGTTGTTTTCTTGACCAGGGGTGAGTGAGGTCGGGATGTGGATGTCTAGTGTGATTAGTTTATGATCTGATCTTACCAGTGACAGGTTTACCTCTGGTGTGGAACATTGGTCACCCAAATTGGTGATGATCAAGTCCAATATGTTGTCACCTCTCGTGGGAGTGGTAACAGTTGTTCCAGGGCATTTGAGATTATAAACTCTAGAAAGCGTTGGGCAAAGGAGTTTGTACTTGAGTAGTTTTCCCAGTCTATGTTTGGGTAGTTGAAATCACCCAATATCATGGTGTTGGGTAGGATCTTCATATTTTCCAGTGTTCTCAGAAATGCTGAGTGGGGGTCTTGAGACAGGGTGGGTGATCTGTAGCAGGCTACAAACTGAAAGGCAGCTTTGCCCACTGTTAGTTGCACATGAATGGTCTCTGAGGCCTCGTGCTGTGCTACAAACCTGGAGGTGTGGGAATCCTTGATGAAAATGAATACACCACTGCCTTTTGTATTTCGGTCTGGGTTCTGGGGCCGAAAAGTATGGTATGAGTTATAGCCTGGTAGTGCTGGGGTGCTCTCTGGAGCCTTGAACCAGGTTTCTGTTACTGCACATAAATCGATTCCCTCCTTGCTGAGGAGTGCGTGCATTTTGAGGTTTAGACTTCTGGCATTGAGTAGCATTACCCTCAGTTTTTTGTTGCTTGTGTTGTTTACGGAGGTGGGTTTGTCTCTTGAGCCTTGCCTAAAAAAGGCATTATGGGGGTGGCAAGAGCCTTGGCCAATATTCGAAATCCCAATGGTGACAGGTGCAAGCCATCTCATACGAAGCAACGTGGCTTGTCGAGCATGTCATCCTAGGCTGACAAACATTGGATCCCCTTTGAATGACACCAAAAGCTAAGCCAATTGTTAAAATCGATCATTTTATCTTCATACTGTGGCATCATTCTTGATGAGGGCAAGATGCTACTCAGGGTCAGGGTCATACCGGCCTGAGCTACATGATCAGAGAGCTCCTCTATGTCTCTTTTCATGTAGTCCAGGGAGGTACGTCTCAGGTCGTTCACACCAACATGGACAATGACAGAGTCATATTTGTACCTGTTATGGAGTGACCTGAGGAGGAAAAAGGTAAGAACATGATAGTGCTTTTAGGATGGTGGAGAATGGGAATGTATTCTTGGAGATGGGTAGAACATCCTCCCCACCAATAAACCTTTGCCATAATAACTGAAATGCACTAAACATCTCACTAGCCTTATGCAATTACGCAGTACTGCACAACAACATGAAGAGAAATTAAATATCCAAACTGAGACATGAAGCACTAATGTGCAGCTAGCTGCTCTATAGGGTAAATTATCAGTGCCATAACTGTGCAAGTCAATATATCCATGCAGTGAAAGTATGCAAGTAGCCCACCTGTGTAGTGAAACTGATATGCTGAAGTCCCACACCCTATTCCTAAAGAAGTTGTGTGCCACTGTGTGCAATCTCACAAGAACAAAAAATATTAAAATACAGGCTGATACAGCTGAAATATGAAACACTGTAGCTACTACCAGTACTTCACATGATAGTGCCAGCCCTGTCATAGTTGCACAAAGTATCACAAAAAGCTACATATATAGCCTTCAACTTCCAATTCAAGCTTATTTAGGTGTTTTAACCAAAACATTGGATACAAAAGTCACATAAAAACATTTAAATATATAACACATATCTAAGCAGATTAAAGTATCAGTCTCAAAAGTCACATAAACCAGACAAATACACATGGGGGACATACCAGATAGTGTGCTTGCTTTTTAAGATGATGCAGGATAGACCCACCATAAAACAGGTCCCCGCATAAACCAAAACGACAGTGGTCATTTCACATAAAGTGTCACCAACTACTCCCTGTGACATGGAAATCTAGACACTAACAAATATAAATCCTAGTCTGACCTTCACAAAGTGTTTAAACAGCAATAGTTACAAAGATCTAACAGGATAAGAGAAGAAAAAACATTAGTGTTATGTCCTTACTTCACCATTTAGGTTAATGTTGCCTGACCTCCTCTTCCCATGCATGGAGATTATCAGGACTCCTCTGCTCCAGGTCATCAAAATGATGCTTGCACTGTTCCCCTATCACGGTGATGCCTGCGGTTGAGGACAGCTCCTCAGCCAGGTCATACCAGACATCGACTTTCTTGAAATCACAATCATGGGGACCTAGTAAATGCTCCCTGTAATGGCTGTAAAGAAGACAAAGCGTAATCCTGCTTCCCTTTATACAGCATGCAGGTGCTGTCTAGCAGGCGTTAGCAGAAACTGCCTTTCTCCTGAATCACATGTAAAATGGTGTCACTTTCACGAAGGTCTGTGAATCATGCTTTTAATGTAATTTCTGAATCACGGATAAGTGCAGCATGGAGCTGTGCAGTATCATGGTACATATATTCAAGAAGGCCTCCAGCATGGACTCATAGCCATTAGATATCAAAGGCAAGCATAGACAGCAAACTGCACTTTAAATCACAGATGCACAGCAGCAAAATATAGTAACACACAGACATTCATGCAACCTGTTCTAATTTGCTTGAATGTTGTGCAAACAGGAAAAAATTGTGTTATTTTAGAGCAGCACCACCATTTTGTAGAAGTCAGATAGACTTTGGAAATTATATTGGGAATTTAGGTAGTAGTATTAGGAGGCATAACAGCAATATCTGAGCATACAGGCAGCTCTGAGGAAGTGTACAGTATTTTGAAACTGTGTGGTAAGAGGTAGTCCCTTCTTTTCTCATTTCTATGAACTGGCTATTATTGATAAATCATATTTTCAGTTAACCAAAACATATGTATCATAAAGATTTCTTGTTTAGACAAACTAACACATTACAACTTATAACTTCTTGTTTCCTTCTCTGGATGTAATTGTCTTTCTACACCTCTTGCTTTTTTTTTTGGAGCACTTTTTTCTCCTTGTTTCATCCTATGGCCTTCTGATCCACTGTCCATGCCCAAACCAGGTCTGCCAGCTGTTCTGTTCTCCCCTGGACTTTAACTGATTCCACTGGTGCTAGTGGTGGTGTTGTTTGACTTAGATCCTATGTGCCCCCCCCCCCCTCCGTGTGGTGTTTGTGGTTACATCCAAGGGCATGAGTGAAACAGGAGAATGCAGTTTATTGCCCCACCTCTGTAGCAGCTCAGCCATGCTCACAACCCTTTCCCCTCCTTTGGATTACAACCCCTCATTGCAGTGCCCTCAGTCTTCACTAGAGATTTCTGCAGGGAACAGCAATATAATCATCTATCTTGCCAGTAATGGGTAAACCCATCCCCCTGCTGCTCTGTCTGTTGCCTGAATTGGTAATTGAACCTGGGTTAGCTGAGCTATAGTCAGGCAATCATCTCTCTATGCCACTGGAATGGCAAACATCTCTTGTATTGTAATTTATTGTTTAATTATATGTTCGCACCAGTCTTTCTGAGTTTTATCTTCTCTGCTAAATGAACATCAGCTGTAATGTAACATGCCAAACCTTGATTTTTATAGCTGGGTATGACAAGGTCTTGCACAATTTCAAGCTCACACAGTGTCTCTCTCTCTCTGTCTGACACACACACACACACACACACGCACGCACGCACGCACGCACGCACACACACACACACACACACACACACACAAAATGTGTCTCTGAGGTGAAGTCATATGAAACATCTGAGCTGCAAATTTTTGTCCGCACTAGCATTTTTCAAATTTCAGCCAATTAAATGATATTCTTCCCTTTCTAGGCACAAGCAAATATTAAACATTATATCTAACATCAGTAACTTAATAACCCCTGAAAAAGGGTTCATGCCAGCTAAAAAGTTCTTGCAAAATCCGTGTTGGTTCAATAAAAGGTATTACACCATGTCCATGTTCCAGTGATTTTGTGTTTTCTGTTAGTGGACCAACATGACATTTCTTATTTTTTTCTTCCTATTACAGCAAGGAATTGTCTATGACACACAGTACCCATTACCTTGAGACTATCCTGTATGTATCCTGTGATATCCACTCCAACTTGGTGTGTGTAGACAGACGTGCTATTATGCAGATACCCTCGCTCCTCTGTGGTAAATGTGGGAATATCTGATATGCAGTGTGGCACAACTATGCACTGATGGGTATAACCTAATATTAACAGTGTATGCAGCATGTTTGTTGAATGTGACAATCTGTTGTCACTGCGTACGTATAAAGTCTCATAAGTCTGGACTACAGATTGCCCAACCTCTCAGCCTCTTAGTACAAGAAATCTGGGCAAGGCCAAAAATATTGGTGGAATAAAGACCCAAAAATAGGGACAGATTTTAAATATTGCTCTTATAAACATAGAATTAATAGAATAACAGCTTTTGCATTAGCATGCATTTTCTGAAGGATATGAAGTCTGAAGCCCAAATGTCTTTCACATTCTAGTGACTTCAGTCCTCAGTGATCTGCCAGAAAACCACAAATTTTATGAGGAACAGATCAAAAGTATGAGGAAAAGTCTGGACACTCTACAAAAATCAGGACAGTCTAGTGGTATGCACATTGCCTATTTGCCTAACAGTGTTACTGTTGCTCACATCATCCACTAGGTGACAGGTTAGGGCCATTTAAGAGAAACATCCAGTGGCTGCATGCAATAATGTAACACGATCATCTCTCATCTCAGATTGATAATAAACTTGATGGTCAACAGATACTGAGGGGAATAGAACATTCAATAAAACATACAGATTCATCAAGCAGAGGGTGGAGATGAAGGAATGAGGACGTATAACAGAAAGGAAGGTGACATAAAAGTAGAGAGATTAGATGGTGACAGCAAGGAAACAGGAGGAGTGGTTGTCATAATGGTTAAGGACTTTACCTCACAGATACAAAGTACAGGGTTTGATTCTGACCTCTAGTTATTGGTTAGTCTTGCAATAGTATGCAGATTGATAGCCTAGTATTTACCTGTGAACCTATAAGAATTAATAGAGAATAATTAATTAAATGATGTAAGACAAAGCAATAGGGGAGTGGGGTGATCTGAAAGGACATTCACCTACTCTTCTCTTTTGGAGAAGGAGATGGTTAAAACAACCATCATACAACCCCCACCCAAAAAAAAAAACTGGGTGTCAGAAAATCAGAAGACAGGCAGCACAGTTTAACCTTCAACACTTTATTTTAGATAAGCTTAACTCTAACAGCTTGAATTTTGTGTGTGTGTGTGTGTGTGTGTGTGTGTGTGTGTGTGTGTGTGTGAGTGCGTGTGTGTGCGTGTGTGTGCGTGTGTGTGTGTGTGTGTGTGTGTATATGTGTGCGCATGCGTGTGTGTGTGTGTGTGTGTGTTTGTGCTATAAGATTTGGTGCAGATATTAAGAAAGTAAGTGCACGTTTGGTTGCAGACCAGCTAGCAAGTCATGTTTTATTCAAGGCCACTGCATGCATATGTCTGCAGTGTTGCAACACTGGCATTTGTTATGGGAGTACAGGGTTGTCACCCTGCAAGAGGTTGTGGTGCTGAAGTACTTTTGTCTCTTTATTAATGTTGGTTTGCAGGCTTGGTTTTGAGTTATGATGAAGAACTCTCCAAACAAAGAAATGATATCCAAAGCAGTGTGGGTACTGTGAGGTATAATATTATCAGAATAAGCACTAAGTTACTCAACTATTTCTGATGAACCTGGAACAGGAAAAAAATTGGAATGTTTGATATGTCAGTTTATAGTGAGTGCTAGTCTCTAACCAGAACTGTTTTGGATGGTTAATGTTACAGTTTACAGGCTTATAAATAACCCCAGGCAATCTGTCTGCAAACCCTTAAAAGCCTAGCAAAAAAAAAAAAAAAAAACATTTTCAAAAGTTCATTTAGACTTAAGGAGGGCAAGACAAGATAGACCAGGGGAGAATTTAAGGCATCCCATCCAATTATCTAGGTTTACTTTTCAGGTGGCAAGGGTGTTACTCTGTTTGACATGTAGTGGAAGTTTGTTCTAGAGGTAAGAGATATGTTGGGATATGAATCTGTCACAATAATATGTCTTATTTATCTGTTGATGAAAGTTTATTTCTTTTAACTAAGTATTTGAGGAAACATTTGTTTTGTGAAGCAACAGGAGATCAAAGAGTGTTTGATCTTTCATGGCTTGAAAGGTTAGATACAGATGTCCACTGAGAAGTCTATAGAAGATTGAATAAAGAGAGTGGGCTGCCAGTCTGTCCTGATAACTAAGATTTTTGGGGTCACACATCTTTCTAGTTATGATTCTCTGAGGTCTCTGAAGCTTTGATATGCAGCTGAAATATTGCTTTTGATGTTTTAGTAGCAAATTTATGATTCGATTCCTGGGATCCGTAAAGAGGTTCAAAAGGAAGTAACTTTGCTATTGTAGTGTCTGTGTTACAGTTTGTCTCTGTTCAATATGTACACCGTCATTTCTGGTGTGACCCAGGGTAAGGACTTGGATTTGAATCTCATCTGCCTTTTTTGCAGCCATTTCATTTTAATGCTGGCTCTAAGCCACTGCAGTAAGTCTTCAACATCAGATGAGCTTGGGGAACATAAAAACAAGCTATGTTAATTATTTTTGATGTAATCTATGTATATGAGGAGGATACAGACTGCCTGTGTATTAGTATGGATGATAGACTGGACACAGTAGGCAGTCTTTGTGAACAATGGCCATGACTTGTATTAGATGTGTAAACTATATTGTTAGTTTTACGGAGCTTTTCTCCCCAGGCCTCCGCTGTAAATGGACCTGTGTCCAGTCGGACAATCCCAGTTAATAAATGTAAAATAAAATAAAAAATAAAATAACACCTGTCCTTTTGTATTGCCTTTTTCACCTGTTGATTTCTGAAATCACAATTTCACTGCCAAGGATGTTAGACATTACCAAAGTTTCCATGATAACAAAATATAGGGGCATATACACTTGCAGCAAATGCATTTTGTTGTAGATATTGCATACATTAACATGAAGTAATTTCATACCATTTTGGTGTAGTCTAGTAGTAATCCAGTTAATCTGAGTGTGAATGTATGTGGTGGTGTGAGAGGTTAAGGAGTCTGTCTCCGCTTATGACAGCAGGATGGCATAGGTACGACCATCTTCTTAAGTGTTTACACCACAGGAGAACATATAGAGGAATGACATCAAGGCTTCCTGTTAGAATGGTGAAAAGGCATGCTCTGATTTCATAGATCTCCATCTGCAGGAACTTCTAAAACTGATGCCTTAACATCAGGACTGTTCAATGGATGAAACTTCTCAGGCTGCCAGCTCAACCATCTTCCCCATAGTGTGCTGTTACCTCCTGCCTCTCTCTACTTCTTTGCAAATGTAAAAGCTAATGGGTGTAAAGGACATACCCCAGGCAGCTTTGTTCATTTCTCAACAAATTTAGGGTAAATTGTTATTTTGGCAAAAATGTTTCCTCTCTAGTTTTATTAAATTGCATGTTGGTTAACCTGGGTTTTATTTTTGCCAGATATGAAATTTTCTCCCATTTCTTCTGCTAGGTTTGTTGGGTTAAGTCTTGCCACTAAGTGTACTTGTGGGAAACAAATTTCCTTTGTCAGCATGCAAGCAAAATGTTTGACACTAGTCCTTACACTAAATGAATTAAGCTCAATAATGCCTGAAATGAAGATGTCATGAGGCATTAGAGAACTATCTAATGTCTCAGAAGCATTTATGCCTTGAGTCATACTTGTGACACTTCTGTGGCATCTCATTTAGTTAAGTTTGCTTTTCTTCTTCATTACTTTCTGTTGTCTCCAAAAGACGCAAAGAAGACAAACTTAGACATCATTTTCATAAATCTGTTTTTGCTGTAAAATCTGCTAATGGCCAGAGTGCCCAAGATAAAACCCTCATCAAGAAGATTCCTTCAATTTCATAAAGAAAGCAATCATTACTAATTTCAAAGTTTTCCATTCAGGCTAACCTTAGCTCCCATGATGCTCGAGAAATGCATGTGAGTAGTAGTAGCAGCAGTGGTACAACAAAGGCTACAGGGTCCACAGTCTTTGTCTATTTATATGACTGACTGCTGGTTCAGACCCCAGGGGCAATTCTGTCTGGCAGATAGAGTCTCACTTAGCTTATTCCATTTCTGTCAGTCACAGTGAACTTTGTGGAATCCCAGTGTCAACTAAGTCAGGTGCTGACTTTCAAGGACTGCTCTGTAGATGCCACGACTTATTAGTTATTCTTAAGTCTGGAGAGGACCCATAACATTCTAGGGAAATGGTCCGCTTGCTGTTAATGGCAACTTGTTCCTCAGCCAGTATTTGTCTGAGCTACACATTTAATTGTGGCATCTGTTGTGCTACTACATGGCAGAGATCAGAAGTTCCAGGAGAATGAGCCCTTGGATGATCCAGCAAAACTGTCCAAGACTTGCAATACACGTGTGCAGTGGATGTTAGTTCCTAATCTCTTCCTTGGTGGAACCTTTTATATTAGACAGCCCCTTTACCATGATTACTACCTCTCAACTGTCCAGATTTTCACAGAATTTCCAGATTTTTGTCTCATATTTTTGGTCTGTTCCTCATAAAATTTTGGTTTTCTGGCAAATCATTGACAAATCATTGCAAATTGCAATAAAAATGACAGACATTTGAGTTTCAGACTTCACACTTTTCAGAAAATTCATGCTAACGGAAAATCTGTTATTATATCAACTTTCTAAGTTTGTAAGAGCAATATTTAAAAAATGTCCCTATTTTGGGGTCTTTGCCCCCTCCCATTATATATACCTTTGTCCAGATTTCTTGCTGTTAGAGGCTGACAGGTTTGCACAGATGTACCTACCTTTTGGTGGGAAAACTGACCCAGTGAACATGGTTCCAGCAGGATTTCCATTTGCATATTACTGTTCCAGAGATGAGGTATTCTTCTATTTGTGATAGTCTTTGAAGTATTTCTTCCCAGAACCATCCATCTATTTAGCCCAACAATATGGCAGTAGTCTAGAATATCAGCAAATATGAAGAAACTCATTTCTAATCACTATTCAGGGATGCCATGAAAGTTTGATTGGACTAATCAGAATGGGCATTTTGTCTCAGTGATACATATTACATGGAAACCTGATTACTTAATAGACAGACTGAGCCACAACCTTCTCATGCTGCATACTACCATACTAGCTCACTACTACCATACTATCAGCGGTCCCTAAGATAGTCTATGACCAGAAGAATTCTTCAGAAATGAGAAGACCAGTTTGTAGCTTACCAATGGCTAGGTTCAGAATGCCCTAGTAAAGCCCTGAATTTGGGAACTTCCCTAATTTTTCTTCCACCTATTTAACAAAGTTCCTTTAGAAAGTGAAATTTCACAAGGTAAAAGTAATTCTGGTTGCACCCCTTTGGCCCAGGCACATATACTTTCTCCTGCATCACCTGTAAGATATGGACTGGGAGAGCAACCATAGGTGTAGGAGAGGTGATACTGATCACCCCATAGGGTAGAAGACAAGACCATGAAGTGCAAAGAGACCCACATGCCAGTACTCAAGGAAAGCAGGAACTAAACAAATCACAAAGGCAACTGCAACAAAATGAGAAAAGAAACAAGATGATGGAGGGAAGAAAAGGACAGAAGAACAAGAAGCCTCTCCCAAGGGAGATTTAGGCACAAAAACAGAGAAAGAAGCGGAAGTAGAGATGGGCAAGGGAGAGTTCTAAGGAGATTGGAGGATGGTGCACTGGAGGTTTCATGTGACTCAGAAGTGAACTACTGGACAGGTGAGGAATTAAACAGGATGGATAGAAGCATTTATAATGTATGACAGACACAAAGAAGTGGAAGGCAGCAATACAAAAGGAGTGAAAGTGACCACAGAAAAAAGTGAAGCAATAAATAAGTGGAAAGAATGGACACTGAAAGACAGGTGATTCTGGGCAGGTTAGGAAGGATGTAATAAATGAAAGATAGAAATAATTACTGTACAAACACACCCCAGAGAACACGATATCAAAACTTTACAAACAATGGGAGGAACTGAATCAATTCTCAGGGCAACAATGGGTAATGCCATCAAGTGGGGGGGTCATAGGAGCAAGCCGCCAAG
The DNA here is from genome assembly GCF_019279795.1 of Protopterus annectens. Taxonomy (NCBI): domain Eukaryota; kingdom Metazoa; phylum Chordata; order Ceratodontiformes; family Protopteridae; genus Protopterus; species Protopterus annectens. The sequence continues at coordinate 1,349,464,223 of NC_056726.1, read as the reverse complement.
GTAAGCAACACAGTTTTCAGAACTACTTAATCATGCTCAACAAACTACAGCAAATATAAGTTTAATATCTAAATCTGAGAAGAAATAAATAATTATTACTGATGTAACAACTGGGATATATTAAAATTAATGCATGGGGAGGAAAGAGGGGAAAAGTAAGGTAAAGAACAACACACAGCCAGATGTAAAATAAAGGAACGATAGTAGATATGTAGCATATTAAGGATTTAAAAGACTGCAAAGAAAAAAAATATTTGGACTAGCATACAAATAAAGCTAGTATACTAGACATGTGAGTGACAATGGGAAGGGGAGACTAATGAATGGGAATACTGTGATACTAAAAGATTACTGCTGGGATGCGATGCAATGTATTAGTGTGAGGGACACTGGAAAAGAAGAAAAGAAAATCTTAAAAGACCAATGTCCAGAGTATGTCTGTGGATATGCAAGAGCCAAAAAACTGGGATTCAAAGTTGATGATAGTGAGGAGGGGATCAAGTGTAGGCAGCCAGCAAGGAACACAACGCTTAGCTCGAAGGGTTGACCCAGAGGAAAGGTTATGCCAGATGGCAGTAACTGGGAAAACAAGTGGGTAGGTAAAGACAACGAAAAATACAGAGAGTTACTTGGATTACCAAAAGTTCATCAAATCCTATCAGGAGAAGGAGAATATGGAGTTTTCTAAGATGGCTGCACACTGATCAATGGCTTAATTTCAGCTTTTCCAATGGGAGAAATGAAATTGATAGATGAGGGCCAGTAATTCTGCCTGTTTTAGTAAAATTCAGTTACTGGTTAGTAATTACATTGTCTCAATGCAAGCAAATAAGAAATTTAGAGAGCTAGAAAGAAGATAACTAGAAAAGGTGAACAGAAAGCACTAACTGGGCAGAATCCTGCCGGTATTCAGTAAAAAGCAGTTCAAGCTCCAGCTTGGTACAAGAGAGAGCGTTTCCAGTAATTTAGAGGAAAAATAAGTCAAATGTTCTCAGAGCTGATTAAAATAAATAAAACACCGAAGGAATATATCAACTCAAATGACAAAAGCCTGGAACAATGGAAGACACTTTAGACAGCTATTCAGATGAGCAGATAAAATTGCAAAAATCAGAGGTCAAAATGAAGAAAAGGATGGCTGAGGAGAAGACTTCTCAAGAATTGGTGTGTCAAAAATTTTAGAGTTAGATGATAGAGCATGCTGAAAAATCCTGAGATTTTCTGTTGCACCAGAGAAACTGGAAGGAACAGACTGCATTAATTTTATGAAACACAAATAAGTAACTGGACTGGCATTGTACATCAGGATTTATTAATTGAAAGGGCACATTGTGTGTATGCTCCAAACCTGGCCACGAAAAAGCAGCCAATACCTGCATTAGTAAAGATGAAATCCTGGCAAAAGTGGGGCAGAAGGGCAAAGTATTAAAAATTGGAGATAATAGTGTTTGTGGGAAATGATTATTCACTGTACACTAGACAGAAGGGAAGCAAACTTATTCCAGCAATCAGTGAATGTCAATAAGATTCAAGATGCTGTATTCAGCTGTCTTCAGAATATTTTTTCCTGGTGGATCAAAGGCATTTTTTGATTAAGAACAGGCTGGGGGGGGGGGGTTGTCCAACAAAAAGTGAGCCATCAAACAGAAAGGGACTTTGCTTCTCATTCTGATAATAAAGCTCATAGAAAGACTTTACTAGTGAAACCTTTTCCAATCTTCCAAAGAAAATGCTTGAGAGACTGAAAACATACAGGAGTGGACTAAAAGAATTGAGAGTACCTTGGCTTTGAAACAGAGTCTGATGTAGTGAGATGGAGACGAACAGGAAGAAAATTAGTGAATAAATATGAGAATATAAAGTATCTGTTACATTTGTGAAATATAGCTTTACAAGAAAAAGTGGTTGAAAAAGATTGGATTTTTGTTGACTTTGTTAAATTTGTTGGAGCGCTGACTAAGAAAAGAAAAAGAAAAAAGTAACTGTAAGTAAAACATTTTTTGTTCTTAGTATTTGTATAAAACATTTCATGATATAAATTGCATGTTATACAGCAAAGCATTTTTAGTGATTACTATATATGATAAAGATAGAAAAGTAAACAAGTATATTTTTTTCTTTTTTAGTTTTAAGAAATGTAGGTATCACAATGTAAAAAGAGAAGAAAGCCAACAGGTTGTACTCTTTGGCTACTGTGGTGGGGGAATGCACTAATTATAATATATGTAGAACTGAAATGTTTTATTTTACTTTTGCATAGTAACTGCCTGGATTAATGCTCTTGGCTTAACCTAATGACAATTTTTGTGTAAGCAAGTGGGTTTTAAAGGGGGTACTCTTCCACTTCTAAAATCAGTTTCTTGCTAGAGGACCTTGTTTACCTTTTAATGCTGTGTAAGTCACATGTTCACACAGAGGCAGGGTTTCTAGAGAGGCTTGTTAGCATACTGCAGGCCAGATTTCACAAATGTCAGTGGAGTGGGTTATTACAGGAAGTGCTTTGTATTTTCCTTCCCCCGACCCATATGAATGACTGGTTTATCCTCAGCCAGAGATGCTACCTTGTTGTACTCAGATCTGTAGCCTTTGCAGCAGTGAAATTATGTCACCTTCAGTATTTATTTTTGTTCCATGCTTGCTGCTACATGTTTTTTCCCTTCACTGGTAATTATTTTTCATATAGTTTGCAGTAGGGTTGCTTATTAGTGCATGTACTCATGCAGACATACCTTTATGACAGGTTTCCCTCATTTTACAGGACAGCATTGCTTTGGACAGTCGCATCATGCAAACAAACCCATTGAGTTGCAATCTAATATTCTAGAAGAATAAATTCTTATAACTTTTCAAAAAATGTCAGACAACTTGAAACTGAATCTTGTTACTGTACTAAAAGTATTTTCCCATTAGCTGATGCCCTTCAGGAATCACACAGTAACTGTTTGTATAATACTGCTTCCATCCAACTGAATTTATTTATTTTTTTCTTCCCAGCATTCTGATAAAATGTTGGAGCTTTCATTCCTTTCCTGAATATCTGACTGCAATAGAGCTACACTGATTACCATTTGAAAGTTGAGGCAAATGTAGTCTCTATATTTCCTCAATTTTCCTGTGTATGTGCATAAGTATTCATGCAATATATAATCCAAATTTATATTCATTTGGTTGTAAAACCACAGCCTTGCTATGTCTTACTGACAAGCTTGCAATTCAAGGCATTCTTGAATGTCTGTCAATATGTGATCTTCTTCTTTTTCTTTCGGCTTTTCTAAGTTAGGGGTCACCACAGTGGATCACCTGTCCGCTCATGATTGGCAGTGGAGTATTACAATGCCAAGTTGCCAGCCCGGTGCCCAACCTTCCACAGGAGGCACACACACACGCACTCACACCTAGGGTCAATATAGATAAATGTTGCCATATCCCTAAGAATTTGGTGGGGGGAGGCACTTAGGAGGAAGCAAACTCAGTATCAGGTAACCAAGAGTAATTACATGTAGACATTAATTTATCAACCCACCTACAGCATGTCTTTGGAATATGGGAGGAAACCGGAGCACCCGGAGGAAACCCACGCGACCACAGGGAGGACATGCAGACTCCGCACAGAAGGCACCCCAGCCAGGGATTGAACCAGAGAACCTCTTGCTGTATATGCTGGATATGTGATAGTGCTAATAAAATAGACAGATTATGTATGCAGTGTACATAATTGCTTTAGTGGTGCAATTCACTGTTAGTATTGGAATTCTCATAATTTTTCTCAAAGGGGCCTCTGTTGTGACTGAGATGACTGTGTTGATTAGACCACTTACTCCCTTATCAAGATGGAAATGCATAATAATTTAAATAAATCAATGCATGCATCATTATTTTTTATCATATATATTGCTTTGGTTGTTTAAAATGTATTTGCTCTATATATTTATGTTTTTACAGATCTACATATATGTGTATGTCTGTATAAATCTTTTGCTGCATTTGTGTGTCTGTGTTTATGTATACAGATGTACACACACCCATATGTGTATGTTGGTGGATGTATACATATATACATGCACACACTGATACACTGTTATGCAGGAGGCATTTTAACTAAGGTGACAGTATAGCTGCTTCTAACAGCATCCTTGTCACTGACCCTTTATTGCTAGTTTTACAAGTTACAGTCATTTCCATTTGTTATATGCCAGTTGACAAGACTATTAAAGGTATGATCCAAGTAACAGAGTATTCTTGCTTATTCACTGAATAAACTCTCTGTGCAGGTCAAGAAATGCTGCACATGGTCTGTATTCAAAAATTTTTAAAGATGATAATCTTACTTGTGTGTTGGCACACTCTCTGACTATACTGGATTTGTTTTCAGGATAAATGTTGCCATATCCCTAAGAATTTGGTGGGGGGAGGTTCTTAGGAGGAAGCAAACTCAGTATCAGGTAGCCAAGAGTAATTACATGTAGACATTAATTTGCCATTACAGAGTCAGAGTTCTTCCTGGATATACAAACAGAAGGTAAACAAGGTACTCCCAACTCAGATCGGCCAACAATGTATAGTTCAGGAAGGGAGCAATCAGCAAAAAGAGTGATTAAAGGTGAAGAATAATTGGACCCTTTACACTATGTTGCTTTTACAGTGGACTCAATTCATGAGAGTGGCACTGGAAACAGCACCAGTACCAGTGTGGGTACAAATTCATTCACAGTATCAGTGGATGTATGAGAATAACCGATAATAAACACCCTCAGTACAGGTTAGGTGGGTTACAAAATGGTATTACAGCAATTTAGAGACACTAGGATGGTGCAAGGTTGTCCAGTTGTATGGCTCATAACAGTAAAGCAGTGAAGGGCACACACTGCTACTGTTAGAAACTGATTAAAACAAGTTAAAGGCAGCATTACACCTGGCAAACTATCAGCTGGCTGCACAAAGCCATGGAGTGGCAGTGTGAGCCTTATGGGACAAACTCCAAAATATATGTCATTAGTAATACAAGTGATTGTTTTTTATAGCCTGTTGTTTATCAGCCCTATGTGGAGCATTTAATTGTTCAGAATAAGACTATGACTGATGAAGAGGTGAAGAACCAATGGCTGGCTCTAGCCTTAGGGGCCACAGAATATAATGTAGTACAATGCTTACAACATTACCAAACACTGTACTTACAACACAGAAGTCCACTCACATAGTTTTATCATAACTGGTACTTACTCAGCTTCAGGTGAGGGCTGTATTGAAGAAAACAGAGGAGTGATGAAGCTTGGACCCCAAACATATACCCTATACTCAGATTCCACACTCATTTAGCACAGTGGAAGCTTCTTATGTAGAAATGGCAAGGGCATCATGGGAGAATATTAACAAATTAGGAAGTTGGAAGTCCAACGCTTATGAAAGATTGCTGAAATAACCTCTTCTAACACGCCTAACATTGTCATCTTTTATTTGCAGAACCTGGGTGTTACCTATGAGACACTGATTGCACCTTCCAACAATACTCTTTGTTGGCTGGAGCTTCCTGCATGTTTGATTGCCTGTTACCTTGCTGATGTTCTTCCATGTGAATGGAAACACCCATCTTATATATCACTTTCTGGAACATGCTAATATTACCTGCAATGAATTGCAGTATAAAATGTGTAATGTAAAATTTGTGTTAAAGCCCAAATTATGATATTTATACTGAGACCACAAAGTTTGCTGAGCTGTGCACCCTTCCATAATCCTTACTGTTGTCTACTAGTCATGGTAATACTTATACTGAGGGTTCAAATGGCATTTTTGACATGTACAGTTCTCACTCTGTATAAGCCACAGTGGTGCAGTGGTAGCATTGTTGCCTCAAAGCCAGAAAGATGTTCTCCTGTTCGATTCTCGGCTGGAGTGCCTTCTGTGTGGAGTCTGTATGTTCTGCCCGTGGTCGAGTGGCATTAGAAAGACATGAGTGAATGGGCATGCCTTCGCTGAAGGCTGGGCGTCAGGCTGGCAACCCGGCACCATCAAAATCTACTGCCAATCATTAGCGGACCAGAGTTCCGCTCTGGCGACCTCTAACCGGGAAAAGCTGAAAAGACAAACAAACAGTTCTCATTCTGTATGCCATTCTTCAGCAGACAGGGTGCTATCCAATAGTAAGGTACTTGGCCCATTCCACCCTGTTTGACCTCATACAGCTATGCAAAACACACAACACTATGAACACTCACACCAAAGGCAAAGACTGCAATCTTTTATAGACACAGAAATAGAACATGACTGGCACAACAGATTTCTAACCCAAGAAATCCTATAATCACTGAATAAACTCTCTATGCAGGTCAAGCAATGCTGCACATGGTCTGTATTCAAAAATATTCTGGATGAATTGCTGGGAAGTCATAAATCCTCTATGAAGTATATAGCATGGTGCATCTTGACCATGGAACTTAACTCACTCAACAGTGCTTGGGCTTAGCTGGCTATGCTTCTCTATGGTCTTTTGAACAGCATGCCTAGTATATACCTATGAACATAATCAACCTAATATATAATTACCAAGTATCTTACAAATGTCCATACTGCATTTAGAATATATATGCAGACAAAAAGATCAGTTTATTGATGAATGTATGTATTTCCATAATCCATCTCATCTGAATGTCATTATATGGTCATTAGTATATACTACTGACCACAGCAATTTTCATACTACCATGATTGCTCTACAGATTCTTCTGAATTGCACATGCCCTGCACAACAACACTTACTGCATAGTTTAGCTTTACACATTGTGCTATTTTATCTTTCTAAATACCCCCTACTGTGTTTTATATCCTGTAATAATACCAACAATGAACACAGATAACATGGTACCTGTAAACAAACATGTAGTTGTGTATTTTAATAAATAATGAAAACAACAAATAGATGTGGGCTGTATTCTCTAAGGTGCTATGAATTAAACTTAACCTCTGTATGAAATAATTTCATTTATTCCTATTATTTCTTTACTCAGATGTTTATTTATTTGTTTGTTTACTTATTAGTTTCAGTTTAATAACCATGTAAGTGGGTGGCTAACAGACCCTTTTGAGTCACAACCTGACTTTCATGGTGCAAGACACAAACAGAAGACTGGAAATAGAATAAAAATTATCCACTTTCTGAAAGAATATCAAACAGTCTGGTTAAATGCAGAAGTGGTATTCAAGCAAGACGATAGCTAAAAAAATATAAGAAATGGAAATGAGGTCAAACTATAACTTTGAGGTCTAGAAGGGCATTATTGCTCATGCCTGAAATATTTGCATGTATGTTGTTGTTGTTGTTGTTGTTGTTGCTGTGTCTTTCAGCTTTTCCCGGTTAGGGGTCGCCACAGCAGAACTCCGGTCCGCTAATGATTGGCAGTAGATTTTTACGTGCCAAGTTGCCGGCCCTGATGCAAAACCTTCAATGAAGGTACGCCCATTCATGCATGTCTCTACACAGAAGACGCTCTAGCTGAGAATCGAACAGGACAACGTCTTACTGTGAGGTGACAACGCTACCGCAGCACCACCACCGCAGTAAATATTTGCATGTATGTACGTATGTAAAATGTATAAATATAAGTATAAATAAGCTGTTTAATAGAATGGATAAATGGGGAGGGTTGTGTCAGGAAGGGCATCTGGTGTAAAACCTCTGCCAAATGACTTTATGCAGAGAACATTTCATATTTCCATACCGGATCGGTCAAGGCTCGGGTTAACAATGACCGCCACCAGTACTGTTAGCCAATAGGGTGCTGGCGGAAATTGGGCTACTGTTGGCTGAAGGAGAAGAGGAGGGGGAAGGCATGCCCAAAGGCAGGAAGAGAGGAGGAAGGTTAGGAGTGCAGTAGTGAGGGTAGGAACTTTGAATATTGGCAGTATGACTGGTATAGGGAGAGAGCTAGCTGATATGATGGAGAGAAGGAAGGTTGATATATTTTGCGTGCAAGAGACCAGATGGAAGGGAAGCAAGGCCAGGTGTATAGGAGGTGGGTTCAAATTGTTCTATCATGGTGTGGATGGCAGGAGAAATGGGGTAGGGGTTATACTAAAGGAACAGTATGCCAAGAGTGTTCTGGAGGTGAAGAGAGTGTCTGACAGAGTGATGTTTATGAAGCTTGAAATTGATGGTGTAATGATGAATGTTGTTAGTGCATATGCTCCACAAGTTGGGTGTGCGATGGATAAGAAAGAAAAATTTTGGAGTGAGTTGGATGAAGTGGTGGTGAGTGTACCCAAGGGTGAGAGACTAGTGATTGGAATGGACTTTAGTGGGCATGTTGGTGAAGTGAACAGAGGGGATGAGGAAGAGATGGGTAGGTATGGTGTTAAGGAGAGGAATGCAGAAGGTCAGATGATTGTGGATTTTGTGAAAAGGATGGACATGGCTGTGGTGAATACGTATTTTAAGAAGAGGGAGGAGCATAGGGTGACATACAAGAGTGGAGGAAGATGCACACAGGTGGATTATATCCTATGTTGGCGGGCTAGTCTGAAGGAGATTGGAGACTGTAAAGTGGTGACAGGGGAAAGTGTAGTTAAGCAGCATAGAATGGTGGTCTGTAGGATGACGTTGGTGATTAAGAAGAGGAGGAGGAGTGTGAAAGCAGTGCCAAGGATTAAATGGTGGAAGTTAAAAAAGGGTGATTGTGAGGTGGAGTTCAGGGAAGAGTTAAGACAGGCACTGGGAGGCAGTGAAGGGTTACCAAATAGCTGGGTACCTACAGCAGAGCTGGGAGACTGCTAGAAAGGTGCTTGGTGTGACATCTAGACAGAGGAAGGAGGACAAGGAGACCTGGTGGTGGAATGAGGAAGTACAGGAGAGTATACAGAGGAAGAGGCTGGTGAAGAAGAAGTGGGATTGTCAAAGAGATGATGAAAGTAGACATGAGTATAAGGAGATGAGACGCATGGCAAAGTGAGAGGTGGCGAAGGCTAAGGATAAGGCATATGGAGAGTTGTATGAGAGATTGGACACTAAAGAGGGAGAAAAGGACCTGTACCGATTGGCTAGACAGAGGGACAGAGCTGGGAAAGATGTGCAGCAGGTAAGAGTGATAAAGGATGGTGAGGGAAACATACTCACAAGTGAGGAGAGTGTGTTGAGTAAATGGAAAGAGTACTTTGAAGGGCTGATGAATGAAGAGAATGAGAGAGAGAGAGAAGGTATGATGATATGGGGATAGTGAATCAGGAAGTGAAACAGATTAGCAAGGAGGAAGTAAGGACGGCTATGAAGAGGATGAAGAATGGAAAGGCTGTTGGCCCAGATGACATACCAGTGGAAGCCTGCAGGTGCTTAGGTGAAATGGCAGTGGAATTTTTAACCAGATTGTTTAATGAAATTTTGGAAAGTCAGAGGATGCCTGAGGAGTGGAGAAAAAGTGTTTTGTTACCTGTCTTTAAGAATAAGGGTGATGTGCAGAGCTGCAGTAACTACAGAGGGATAAAACTGATCAGTCACAGCTTGAAGTTATGGGAAAGAGTAGTGGAAGCTAGGTTCAAAAGGGCGGTGATGATTAATGATCAGCAGTATGGTTTCATGCCAGGAAAGAGAACTACAGATGCAGTGTTTGCTCTGAGAGTGTTGTTGGAGAAATACAGAGAAGGTCAGAAGGAGTTGCATTGTGTCTTTGTGGACTTAGAGAAAGCATATGACAGGTTGCCTAGACAGGAGTTGTGGTATTGTATGAGGAAGTCGGGAGTGGCAGAGAAGTATGTAAAAGTGGTACAGGATATGTACAAGGGTAGTGTGACATTGGTAAGGACTGCGGTGGGAGTGACAGATACGTTTAAGGTGGAGGTGGCATTACATCAAGGATCAGCTCTGAGCCCTTTCTTATTTGCAGTGGTGATGGACAGGTTGACAGATGAGATCAGACAGGATGCCCCGTGGACTATGATGTTTGCAGATGACATTGTGATATGTAGTGAGAGTAGGGACCAGGTTGAGGAGACCCTGGAGAGGTGGAGATATGCTTTAGAGAGGGGAGGAATGAAGGTCAGCAGGGCTAAAAGAGAATATATGTGTGTAAATGAGAGGGAGGGTAGAGGAATGGTGAGGATGCAGGGAGTAGAGTTGGTAAAGATGGACGAGTTTAAGTACTTGGGATCAACAGTTCAGAGTAATGGTGTGTGTGGAAGAGAGGTGAAGAGGAGAGTACAAGCAGGGTGGAATGGGTGGAGAAGAGTGTCAGGCGTGATTTGTGACAGACGGGTACCAGTAAGAGTGAAAGGGAAGGTCTACAAGAGGGTAGTGAGACCAGCTATGTTATATGGGTTGAAAACAGTGGCATTGACAAAAAGGCAGGAGTCAGAGCTGGATGTGGCAGAGTTAAAGATGTTAAGATTCGCACTGGGTGTGACTAGGATGGACAGGATTAGGAATCAGTATATTGGAGGGTCAGCTCAGGTTGGACAGTTTGGAGACAAAGCAAGAGAGGCGAAATTGCATTGGTTTGGACATGTGCTGAGGAGGGATGCTGGGTATATTGGGAAAAGGATGCTAAGGATGGAGCTGCCAGGTAAGAGGAAAAGAGGAAGGCCTAAGATAAGGTTTATGGATGTGGTGAGAGGGGACATGCAGGTGGTTGGTGTGAAAGAGCATGATGCAGAGGACAGGAAGAAATGGAAACAGATGATCCGCTGTGGTGACCCCTAACGCTAACAGCCAAAAGAAGATGATGATGATGAATAGAATGGCTATGTTAAGTATAGAAGGATGTCTCTTTTTATTTAATTTTCATTTTTATGGGGAATGGTGCTTTTTAAACTAATGAGTGTGTATTACAGACATCTTGCATTGTCACGGTTTGTAGGCAGATTGTCTTTTTGCAGCAAAGTATCACATTTGCTCTCAGTTGCAGTTTACACTGTTTCACTGTAAAACTGTTACATTATATCAAAAATAGCTATATATGCCTAGATATATCATTAGTTATAAAACAGTCCGATAAATAAAACTATGACATGAAACCTGTGTGCCTGCTTGCTTGTTTCTTTATTTTGTAAAATAAATGAAACTACAGTTTCACATGGAATATGTGTGTCTCTTTACTCATATTATGTATGTATGTATGTATGTATGTATGAAGTTGTACTGGTTAGTTCTAATTAGAAAAAAAATGACTGCATAGTGTATAGAACATGCATGCAATATTTATTTATTATTTAATTTTAATTTTATTTTACATTTGTTTACCGGGATAGTTCGACTGGACACAGGTCCTTTTTCATCAGAGGCTTGTGGAGAAAAGCTCCAGATAAAATTACATAAATCAACAACCATTAATTTCTTGTAATTTCATGACATTTCAGTAATAATTGAGGGCATACCTCTCAACCTCATAATATAAAGAGAAAAGCCTTGACATAAACATTTTATTGGCTAAAGTAGTTAGCAAAGTCCAAGATAAAAGAGTGGAGGAGAGTTAACAATAAGATACAAGCAGAAGACAGAGCACATATTACTCGAAGATGACTGGTGACTCCCCAGGAAATACCCTTAACCATTTATCCCCCAACTGTTACTAAAGAATTACTTCCTCACTGCACTCTCCTGAACTAAACAAACTACAGCAATAGGCCCTGAAGCCTCCTAAATAGTTTGAAACATGCTCTGACAAACTCATTAGAATCTCTATTTAACCAAAGCCTCCAGACAGGCTTCATCCCTAGGGAATGGAGGACTGCAACAGTCATCCCTCTACATAAAGTTGGACCATCAACAGACCAAGGGAACTACAGACTCATAAGTTGGACTAGTCTTATCTGCAAGGCCATGGAAAGAATTATCATGGATCTAATAAAGATGTTTGAAATCTTCAAACACTGGCCCCATCCCAGTTTTGTTTCTTCAAGGGTAGGTCATACCTATTAAACCTGGTGGGCTACTTTGAAATGGCCACTTGAGCCATGGATGATGGCCAAAATAGTGCATACTATCTTCCTCAACCCTTGAAAAGGCATTTGACACAATACCTCACTTGGATATTATAGACAAACTCACAAATTTACACATAAGTCCCTACATAACCCAATGGATAGTCAAATGGCTCATGGATAGAATACATGAAGTTAGGGTGGGGAAATCCACCCCCACCAAGAGGCCTGTCACTAGTGGTGTTCCAAAGGGCACAGAACTGGGAACTCTCCTGTTTGGAATATACTTCTCTGAGGTCATAGCAAATATAGAGGGTCTTTGGCTAACCAAATTTACTAAAGCCTGCAAGCTGGGTGCAATGATTCCTCCAAAGATGTAGATATCCTTGAGGAGGGTCTGAGAGCCTAGTAACTGATGCCAGAACCATAGCACACAACTCAGTATAAAAATGCATATTTATAACCTTTTTAAAGATGACCACCACTGAAAATTACAACATTGATAACACCCACCTAATGGTAGACCCAGTGGTAAGGGACTTGAGAACTCAGGTTGACAGTAACCAGAACTTCGATCACTATGTGTCATGGTGGTGAAAAAAATCCTTCTATGTGGTGCAAGTTAAAAGTTATGGCATGGCATCCAGATCTAAGGAGATCATAGTCCCACAATGCTCAGCCCTCATTGGACCAATAATTGAGTACTGAACTCTTTGGCATGTACCTGACTATTTGCAACAACTATAATGACCACAGAGGTTCCTCACTAAAAGAATACAGGGTATAAATAATATGTTCTACCTCAAAGCCCTGCCACTGTACTCAGTCACCAGCAGACTACTGAAGGGTGAGCTATGCCTAACCTACAAGGCATTCTCCAATCCATCCCTGTGGATCTACTACATGTTCACAAAACAAACAGCACAAGAATTACCTAATCAAAGGATCTAAACCTTGTCTGTGATATAAACAAAACATGTTGAAAGAAAAAATATGTGTTTCAGAGATTACATGTGAAACAGAGCTCTTCTCTAAGCCTATTAAAATGACATTTGGACCAATGGATGAGAAATCATAAATTCACCCCTGCTTATCACCTGTGGCCTTAATGGACAGCAGTGCCTTATTGGTGCACAGGCATATACTAAAGTTATTCCAGTCATTGGAAATTGATAACTACAAAAATTGGGGCATGAGTTGTTAGGCTTAAAAAGGCTCTAGAGCTCTAGTGCTATTAGCCTGGTAATCTCCTGTGAGAATTTCTTCTAGTAAGTTGCAAATGCATGAAATTGCTTTCCTCAATACGATAATAACCAAAATCAGCTATAGTAGAATGTAGGAAAAGGTAGGATACTGGTTAGGAATGAGCTGCTCTTTAAATAAGCTGTACCTTACTGGGTACAACACTGATGTATACAATGTATTTTATATAGCATATACCATGTACAGAAGTAGGTTAAAAAACAAGACATCTGGGTACTCAAGACCCAGGATAAAAAAGTGCACAATCCTCGTATGAACACTGCTTCCAGTATTGGAAAAAAATGACAGTGTAGAATCTTCAAGACACAGACATATTCTAACAACTGGGATATTCCAGGCTCAGGTGGAGGATATGCCCCCTCCCATTGTAGAAGGAAATAGGAGTCCCCATACCTCTCTACCTGGAAACATCAAAAATCTGGACAAGGACCATGAAAAATAGGTACAAATCTGTATGCTGATTAACATAACATTTGCGTACATAATTATGTAACCCCGCCCACTCCAATGGAATTGTTGGATACCAAATTTCAAATGCAAACTGAAAAACAGACAAACAAAATATGGCACCAGAGTCCCCCTGCAGCCATTCCAATTACCAATTACCTGGCTATTTCGCCCCATTTACCATAAACACTAATGTGCATACTGCTTTACTTCTACAATGATTATTTGGATTTTATTTCTACATTTTATAGCACAATGCACAAACACTAATAGACATCTGCTAAACAAAGCAATACTGTCTTGCAATGGAAAATAGACAGCATCGAAACCTCTCTGCCCTTGAAACTCACATTCATTGAAACAGCATTGAAACCCACACCACATCCAAAGAAAATGCGTCTGGCCATTGGTGGATAAAGATTACCTTTGGGCTGCTTTCAAATCATAGGCCCCTTGCACACAAAACAAGAAACATACATGTGTTCTTTGATACACTTTCCTGACTTTATTAAATTATATTCCTTGTATAATACAGCACACTTGTTAGACTTAGAGCGCATTTTAAATTTATTATTTGAACATTTTTCCAGTAGGCAATGAAACAAAATGCATGAACCAGTAATGACAAAACTGCCCAATTCAGAACATTTCCATGATAAAAGTCTACTTCCACGCACACAAACACACACAGACACACAAACACACACACAAACACACACACACACACACACACACACACACACACACACAAACACACACATACACACACAGATATGTATATATATATATATATATATATATATATATATATATATATATATATATATATATATCATAATGACAGTAGTGTAAGCCATTGGCATCTTGCACAGCTTCTCAAACTTATTTTCAATTTCAGTTTTTGCTTGACTTACTCTGATTTGTGTTATCAGACCAACTCAATAACTGTAAATGCACAACAAAATAAACTAGGTGAACTGCATGTTTTAAGACTTCCAAATTTTAGTCCAAGTACTGACATACCCTCTCCTATATTCACCCTGAAGCATCAAAACTATTGTTGTAATCCAAGTGCTGTTAACAGGCCACTCTTCTCTGCACTGGAAAAATATGTGTTTTATCTTGAATGCTGGAAAATGTACTGTACTTGTTTAAAAATATTTGTCTTATAATGCAGCACAGAACACAATAATTCTGATTTTCTGTTCCTGAATTTGGGTTAATGATATTTGTTGCTCTTTCCGCTGAGGCACCAATGCCCTTGTGCATGACATTTTCTCTCTTCTGTTGTATCTGTAGCTACACCCTTGACTTGTTACACCTGCCCTCTTTAAAAGTACAACACAATACAGTAATGCATTTACATACTGTGGGAGTAGAACCCACAGCCTTCTGCATCAAATGCAAGTATTTAACCTGTTATGCTATTAACAATGCAAACAGACTCAGCATAAGCAACACTAAACTCCTCTTCCCCTGAAGCTCTCAGCTCCTTGTAAAATCCACTCAACACTCAGCTGTATCTCTCAATTTTGCAGCACAAGAAATCTGGAAAAAGCCAACATTTATTGGGGGGGGGGACAACAACCAGGGGCACATTTTCAACATTGCTTGTATAATTTCGGAAAGTTGCTAGAATAAAATGCTGTCTTACCACCATGCATTTCACTGCCAAATGTTGAACCCAGAACCCTATGCATTACAGTCAGAGCAACATACCACTATGCCAAATCACCAGCTTCCTGAAAGATAGGAAGACTGAAATGTAAATGGCTATCATTTACTGAATTCAGTTCTGACTTCACACCCTAGCTCGCAACCGCTTAGCACAAAAAAACTGGCCAAAGCGAATAATGAGGGAATACAGAATTCAGTTTGCAGTTTTCACCATAGCTCTCAATGTCTTAGCACAAAATACCTGGACAAAGCCAATAATGGGGGAATACAGCCACAAAAATAGGGGCAAATTTCAAATACTAATCTTATAAACTTAGAAAATTGCTAGAGTAAAAGGTTTAATGTTACCATTTATTTTCTGAAGAATACGAAGTCTGAAATTCAAATGCCTGTCATTATTTAGTGAATTCAGTCCTTCACTGATTTGCCACAAAAATCCAGAAACCTACAGATTTTATGAAGAACAGAACAAAAATATGAGGCATAAATCTGGAAAGTTTTCACAAGTGGTGGTGGATAGGGACTTTAGGTTCTTGTTACCTGTACCCAAGGTACAGGGTTTGAGCCTGAGTACCTTTAGCCACCATGTATATTTACCTGGGGCATTTCACTTACATACACACAGTCCTTGTTACAACACAGCATCGTGGAACCACCATTCCTGCTTGCAGAACCACAACCATTATTCCATTCCCTCATGGCTTGGCTGGAGCAGTCAGAAATGCATGCACGTGAGCCCTTGAGCTCAGTTCCAGAAGGCTGCAGGGCCATTTCACGGAGCTGATGTCATCGCACATGTGATGACGTCAGCTCAAAAAACTGAAAAAAATTACAATAAAAAAGCCAGGAAATTCTGAAATTAAGGAGTGCCACTCAGGAATTGTGGTACCCCATTATTTGGACCCCAAAACTTGGTAAAAACCAAGTACTTCAGTATGGTTGGGAGGTATGGTAGTCCACAAAAACTGTTAAGTTAGAAAAGAGCTATAAAGATGAGAGAGTGGACTACTGAGGATAAGGAACAAAATTATGTATTTTTACTATTATGCAAGAAGCCCAGAATTTCCAGATAACAGATATTCAAAATGATTAAGAGGGAAATTAGAGGAAAGAAAAAACTCACACAAGAAAAACTGTCAAAATCTTCAAATGCAAATTTGTGTTCATTAATACAGCAGACCCATAAAAACATTATATAGACAAAGAAACTTTAGGCTGTTTGGAAATGGAAGCAACTGAGGAAGTGCAAAAAATATTAAGAACAAAACCTAACGATTTTTGAAAGGCATACACAATAAACATGGATGTGAGAACAGTAGAGAGATTTGATATGCTGCAATATTTATGCAAAGGAGAAAGCCAAAGTAATCAATACAAAAAGCAGCTCCAAAGATATTTTACGAGAAATACAGGCAAAGGCATCCAGATATGGAAACTTTCACAACACAAAACATAAGACCACAAAGGGAGAATGTAAAACAGAAGATTAGTAAAGTAGAAGTTAAATAAATAGAAGCTGAAGTTATGGAATACCTGCAAAGTGAAAGATTTAGTGTAGAAAGTCTAATGCAGGTTATGTCACAACATGATAGAACAATGAGTCCCCAAAGTAGGGAGAAACAGGAAGAATGGTAGACATCTGAAGAAGAAATATGAACATGAGAAAGAAAAAGACATTAATATGGTGCAATATTTATGTGAAGGAGAATGTAAAACAAATCAATAAAAAAAAAGCATCACCAAAGATATTTGCAGAGAAATACAGGCAAAGGCATCTGAAGATGGAAATTTTCACAATACAAAAAATAAGAAAACAAAGGGGGAAAGTAGAAAAGAGAATTAGTAATGGACAAATTAAAGAAATAGAAACTGAAGCTATGGACTATCCATGAAGTAAAGGATTTAGTGTAGAAGATCTTGCTGTGGGAGTGTCACAACATGATGGAACAACGAGTCTCTAAATTAAGGAGAAACAGGTGGAACGGGAAGCATCTGATCATTTTCCACATGAAGACTCTGGAACCTTCTGTAGGAAATGAGTACAAAAGTTCAGTTGGAGATGCACAACAAGGGAAGGAGCAAGAAGCAAGTTTGATACAGTCAATGTTGTGTAGTGATAGACACGGGAATTCCTATATGAAAGAGCAACAGCTGATTCAGGATGCAGCTTAAGATAATATGTCACAGGAAGATATTCAGGAACTTTCCATAGAATGCCTGCAGCAAATGGAGAACAAATAATATGCCCTCAGTTTAGAAGAAAATGATCTAAGGCAAGAGTTGCTTGATTTACAAGGCAAAATTAAGTTGCTGCCTGTGGTAGGATTGCTAGACATTGTGCACACTGCATAGTGGTACTAATCAGTGATTAACCATTAAAATCATATACCTACCCATCTATAAATATAATGTCCTTATAATTTAAATTCATGGCTATACTAATACGTTTGGTATATTTTCAGTCAATCAAGGACTCCTATTAGATAAAATTAAAAATAGATATTCTATAAGTAGGAAAGGAAGCTTGAAGGTGATACACATCACTGTAATGTATAGGAATTAGTGGTGCAGTAAATTCCAAGTCAGATGACACAAATTTCCCGCAAAGACTTTCAGCTTTAGCTCTGAAACCTCAGTAGGAAAAGTTGCTACTGTACTAGGCTTTGAGCGCAACCACCATTATATCATAATACTACCTAAACTACTCCTTCTCTACTTCCCCTTCCCTGCTCAGCTCTTTCACTTTTCCACAGTCTGCTCTTTTTATTTGTGTTTCAGTAGTCATCCAACTTAATATCTCCTCTGTTGGTAATGATCATTCAGAATCTAACTTTCACATTACATTTTATATAGTGATATAACAACTCATATACATGTGTATATATATATATATATATATATATATATATATATATATATATATATATATATTTATATAAAATATAACTACAATAGTTGTTATATAATATATAACAACTCAGAGGACAAATAAAATCTACCAAAGCCAAATTTGAGGTAAGTTTGGCCTCCCATGCCAAGGACAACCACAAAGCATTCTTTAGCTATGTCTGCAACCTCAAAGGCAATACACAATTGTGTGCAGCGCTCATTGTAAATGGAACCACCTATACTGAACCAGAAGATATAGCAAACCTCCTGGCTAATAAATTTAGCTCCAACTTTACTCCGCTCTCCCCCTCAACCTTCCCTCAGGAAATATCATCAAATATAACTCCCCCTACTATCACTAGGGAACAGGTCCTTAATACTGTCTCTAAGACCAAGAACACTGCATCAATGGGCCCAGACAATATCCCAGGATGCCTTCTAAATAGCATGAAACATGACCTATCAGGACCTCTGGAATTACTATTTAACTGTAGCCTCCAAACAGGCTTCATGCCTAATGAATGGAGAAAGGAAACAGTCATCCCTCTGCACAAAGGTGGGCCATCTATAGACCCTGGAAACTACAGACCCACAAGACTCACTAGTCTTACATGTAAAGCCATGGAAAGAAGTATCATGGAGATGATCAACAGAGATATAGTAAACCTCCAGACACTAGACCCAACCCAGTAATGGATTAGGGCAAAATTGTTCACACTGCCTACCTTGACCTGGCCAAGGCATTTGACACAATACCCCACTTGGGCATTGTTGACAAACTCAAGAGGTTAGGTACAAACCCGTATGTCACCTGGTGGATAGCCAACTGGCTCACAGACAGGACCCAGGAAGTTAGAATTGGGAAGTCAACCTCTACAAAGAGGCCAGTCACAAGTGGCGTCCCTCGGGGATCAGTCCTTGGACCGCTCCTTTTTGGCATTTACTTCTCAGAGGTCAAGGCCAATGTCAGTGGTCTCTGGCTGACTAAATTTGCAGATGATTGCAAATTAGGAGCTGTCATTGAATCTCACTCTGACACAAATGTTCTCCAGGAGGGGTTGACACAGACAAACAACTGGTGTCAGAGCCATGGACTAAAACTAAATGCCAAGAAATGCATAATAGTATCCTTTGGGAAGTTATCCATCCCTGGTAATTATCATATTGACAACAGATCCCTTAGAGTTGACCCAGTAGTCAGGGACTTAGGGACACACATAGATAATACTCTAGCCTTTGATCATCACATGTCTACAGTGGTGAGGAAATCATTCTATGTTGAGCAACTTATAAACAAAGATATGGCATCTAAGTTCAAGGAAGTCATTGTTCCACTCTATTCGGTATTCATCAGACCTATCATTGAGTACAGTTCCTCCTTTGGTATGTACCTAACCAGGCATATCCAACAACTGGAATGTCCACAGAGGTTCCTCACTAAAAGAATACAGGGTGTAAGTAATATCTCCTATGCAGACTGCCTCAAGGTCCTATCCCTGAATTCTGTCTCCTACAGACTTTTGAGGGGAGATCTATGCCTGGCATACAGGGTATTGTGAGACCTCACTCTAATGGACCTCCTGCATATCCACAAAACAAATAGTGCCAGAATTACCAATTCTAAAGACTTAAGTCTTGCCTGTGATATAAATAGGACCTGCTGGAGAAACAGGTATGTATCCCAGAGATTACCTCAGACTCCTCACCCTTGTGAAGCAGAGTTCCTCCCTAACACAATTCAAGTGCAACTTAGACAATTGGATGGGAAACCAGAAATTCATCCCTGGTTTGACACCTATGTCTCTAATGCAAATAGGTGACCTGTAAATGGTTTGTCTCCCAGGCTGATGCTTACACTTATCAAGGGTTTCAGAACTTGTAAGAGATTTGGGATGCATGGCTAGGCTTAAAAAGGCCCTTGTGGTTGTTAACCTAGTAAACACCTATGAACCTATAGTTATTTGTGTCATATCTGTTTGAAACCACAACTTTGCTATTAGATTCTAATATGTTCATATATAAGATGTAATTTTATCTCCTCCGTTGGTAATGGTCATTCCGAATCTAACTTTCACATTGCATTTTATATAGTTAATTTGTATCACTGCTGTCTGTAACCACAACTTTGCTATTAGATTCTAATATGTTCACATATAAGATTTGTTGATAAAAAAAAATCTAACTTTTGTACTGCATGTTTTGCACTTTATTGTAATGTAAACTTCATTCTCAGGCCTTTTGTAAATTTTTAATGTTCTCATGTAAAGCACATTATTGTATTGTTTGCATACAACTTCATTGTCAGATTTATTTCTTTATTTAACTTTGTAATAACTGTCTGGAGCTTTTCTCCTTGCATCTTCACTAAAAACAGGCCACTGGCTCAGTCAGACTAACCCGGCTAACAAATGACAAATAAATAAATAAATAATTTTTCTTTTTACAAGTATGTGTGTATCTGTATGTTAATACCTGGAGGAGTGATATCAGCACAGAATCTGGTAGTTTATTGGCCGTTTTGGGCTAATTTCTAGTTCTTTCTAGTCCCCTGTATAAAAACCCGCTTTAGAGCGGCTTTGCGTGATTGTGCGTATAGCGCAGCATCAGGCAGCGCCGCTTAATCGGGTTCAAACCATTCCCAGCTCCATAAAGTCTACTCTTCATGTTTTCCCTTAGAACTGCTCTATCTCTCAAACTAAACACCCTATTCTCAATCTAAGTTCCTGCACTTGCTCATATAAGCAATTTTACAAGTTAGCACTAGTAAACTAAAAGCACTACATCCCCCTATACTCCCTTCTAGCACCTTGTCCCCTATTGGTCCTTCTGATTCAGTGATAAAGGAGTTCCCTATACTATTCTAGCATGACCAAAGGTCAGTTAATGGCTTCCTCTCCAGTCCAGCTGGTGAATCTGGGAATCTTGAGGCAATGCTACAACTGCCTCATGTACACAGACAACCCTCTCCTCCTTCCAGCAACTTCAAATATATGTGAGAGATGCAACCATATAGCCAAACTGGAGGCTGAGCTCTCTCAACTCAGAACTGGTGCAACCATATAGGAGGAGAAGGCAACCTCGCAGACCACAAATCCAGTCTCACATAGTCCTACCACAACAACAAACCAAACACATAAACACACAAAAACATACTCGGAGGCTCTAAATAAAAATCTGCCTAAGCAGCAGAGACCTCCAAAGGAGACATCCAAGCAATTGCTACCCCAAAACAAAACACATGCAACACATAGCTCACAAAGTCAGTGTGCCAAACAGTCACAGCCCTTAAGGCTAAATAACACACCTGATACACTTGTAATAGGTGACTCTATAGTCAGACAAACTGACGTCCCGCTCACCAGGCTGAACAAAGAGAAGATCACAGTGAGCTGCCTGTCAGGCGCTAGGATCTGCCACATAACACAATCACTCAGGTCACTCCAAAGCAAGTACAAATATGACTCAGTCATTGTCCATGCTGGTGTGAATGACCTGAGATGTACCTCCCTGGACTACATGAAAAGAGACATAGAGGAGCTCTCTGATCTTGTAGCCCAGGCCGGTATGACCCTGACCTTGAGCAGCATCTTACCCTCACCCAGAATGATGCCACAGTATAAAGACAAAATGATCAATTTTAACAATTGGCTAAAATTTTGGTGTCATTCAAAGGGGATCCAGTGTCTGTCAGCCTGGGAAGACATGCTCGACAAACCACATTGCTTCACTAGGGACGGCTTGCACCTGTCACCCCTGGGCTTTCGGATACTGGCAAAGGCTCTTGCCCCTCCGCATAGTGCCTTTTTTAGGCAAGGCTCAAAAGACAATCCCACCTCCATAGACAACACAATGAATAAGAAACTAAGGGTAATGCTGCTCAACGCCAGAAGTCTAAACCTCAAGATGCACTCACTTGAAGCCCTCCTCAGTATGGAGAGCATCGATATCTGTGCAGTGACAGAAACCTGGTTCAAGGCTCCAGAGACAACCCCAGCACTACCAGGTTATACCTCATATCATGCTTTTCGGCCCCAAAACTCGGACCGAACCATAAAAGGAGGGGGAGTATCCATATTCATCAAAGATACCCACACCTCCAGGTTAGTGGTGTTGCACGAGGAATCGGAGACCATCCATGTGCAACTAACAGTGGGCAAAACTGCTTTTCAGTTTGTAGCATGTTACAGACCACCCTCACAAAAACAGGAATCCCACTCAGCTTTCCTGAGATCACTGGAGAATATGAAGATCTCTCCAAACACCATTATATTGGGTGACTTCAACTACCCAAACATAGACTGGGAGCACTACTCAAGCCCCAACACCCTAGCCCAAAGGTTCCTAGAATTTATAAACTCAAATGCTATGGAACAACTAGTCACCACTCCCACAAGAGGGGAAAACATACTGGACCTGGTCATCACCAACATGGGGACTCTATGCTCCATACCAGAGGTATACCCCTTATTGGTAAGATCTGACCATAAATTAATCTCACTGGATATCCACATCCCGACCCCACCCCCAACCCAGAAAACCACAGTGAAAAACTTCACAAAAGCGAACTTCACACTTCTAAAAACCAAGGTGGAATCCTTCAAGGCCTCCGGACCAGTGGAAACTACGGCCCAAACTGCAGAATCCTTTGTAAATGCATTCTATTGACACCTCCAGGAATGCATGGATCATGCTATCCCAAACAAAACCAAGACCCAGTTGTCCAAAGGCAGGCATGCAGTCTGGTAGACCCCAGCCATAAATAAGCTGTACAACAGAAGGAGGAAGCTACTACATGATAGAGCAAAATCCCTAAAAGGGAAGGTATCTCTGATCAGTACTAGCAAAAAACTACGATCCCGCATAAAATCCACCAAGGCCAGCTTCGAGAAAAAAAATTGCACAGGACTCTAAAGAAAATCACAAGGCTTTCTTTAGTTATGTTAGGAACCTGGGTGGAAACTCCCAGATATGCTCAGAGTTGATCCAAAATGACAAAAAATACAGTGAACCCACAGACATTGCCAACATTCTGGCAGACAGATTCAGAGCAAACTCCCCCCCCCCCAAAAGAGCAAATAACTATCGCAGCAGAGTGCAGCCTCCCTAACATCTCAGATGCTCAGGTGAAAGCTGCCCTCTCCAAAGCAAAAAACACAGCATCAATGAGACCTGACGGTGTCCCAGGTTGCATCCTACATGAGGTCCAAGAAGAGCTAAACCCTCACATAAAGCTGCTGTTCAATCTCAGCCTTTCCACAGGTTATGTACCCAAAGAATGGCGTACAGTGACAGTGGTCTCACTCCACAAAGGTGGTGCCTCTATGCACCCTGGAAACTATCGCCCCATAAGGCTGACTAGCCTGGTCTGCAAAGCTGTGGAAAGGATCATCATGGAACTCATAAACAAAGACATTGGGGACCTACAGACACTGGATCCTACCCAATTCGGCTTTGTTATGGGCAGATCCTTGCCTCTTGAACCTGGTCAACTTCTTTGAAACAGTCATCAAGGCCATCGATGAAGGGAAGGTAGTCCACACAGCCTACCTGGACCTCGCAAAAGCCTTCGACACAATACCCCACTCGGGCCTCATAGATAAGCTCTCCAGCTTAAATATAAACCCCTATGTCATAAGATGGGTTGCAAATTGGCTCAAGGACAGAACCCACATGGTCAGAATTGCTGGAGCCATGTCAGACTCAAAACCAGTTACAAGTGGCGTCCCACAAGGCTCAGTCCTGGGACCTCTCTTGTTCGGTATATATTTTTCTGAGGTACAGGCTAACACGGGAGGACTGTGGCTGACCAAGTTCGCAGACGACAGAAAATTGGGCGCCATAATTGACTCTCCAGCTGACACAAGCATCCTCCAAAAGGGTCTCACAGAGACAGATAACTGGTGCCAGAGCCATGGCCTAAAGCTAAACACCAAAAAGTGTATAGTCATCCCCTTTGGCAAAAACAAAGTACCCACAAATTACCACATAGGTGGCAATCCATTAAGTACGGAAGAAGTAATTAGGGACCTGGGGACCCAAGCTGATAGTAATCTCTCCTTTGACAACCACATTGCCAAAGTGGTTAGAAAGACCTTCTATATAGCCCACCTTATCATGAAAGGATTCACATCTAGATCAAGGGGGGTCATAGTGCCCCTTTATTCATCCCTCATAAAGCCCATAATAGAATACAATGCCCCATTTGGGATATACCTTACCCGACACCTGCAGCAACTGGAAAGACCCCAAAAGTACCTCACAAAGAGGATAAAGGGACTCAAACAGATGCCATATGCCGCTAGGTTAAAGAAACTCCAGCTCTACTCAGTAGCATACCACCTACTTAGAGGCGATCTGTGCCTGACGTATAAAGCCATGTCAAACCAGGACTTAATGGACATGCTCCACCTCAGAAAATCCAAATCCCTTATAGCTACGCGCTCGAGGGACTTGAACCTCAGCACAGAAATAAATAGGACATGCTGGAGGGACAGATTCATAACCCAGAGGCTCCCTTCGCTCTGGAATAGAATCCCAGTCCATGTTAGGCAGAGCCCCTCACTGTCTCTCTTCAAGAGGAATCTTGACGAGTGGATGGGAGATCGTAGGTTTAGCCCGGGGATTACTTCTGTGTCACTACAAGACAGAAGCACAGTAAACTAACCTAAAAAAGGGCACAGTAAACTCAATTCAATGGGTGGCAATAGCCAAACACACTCTGGCTAGGCTTGTAAATGCCCTAGGGCAGATAGCCTAGTATGAACCTATGAACCTATGAACCTTGAAATCTTGCTTGTTATGTAACTAATATTTCTGTGGAGCTTTTTTCCTCAGTCTCCTCTGAGAAAGGGCTCTGCAGCCCATTCAGACCATCCCAGTTAACAAATGTCAAATAAATAATAATAAATAAATAAGTCATATCATCACGAAGAAACAGATGAACACAATAAGAAACAATAGTTCCATGGGCTCAAATAACATCCTAGGATGTTTCACTAGTGCTGTACAATATTCTCCTTTACTTCAGGGTTTGTTCATAAGCTATGGCAAAGATCTAAAGTGGTTCCTGTCTGCAATGCAGAATCTGCTGCTTCCTTTGGGACATATAGAGCCATTAATGTCACCAGTAAAATGTACTAGGTAGAAGGGGGTTATTGTACTTGTTCAGGTAGACATGGGTGGCCTTCTGCATCCAGATAATAATCATCCTGTCATTATGAGATAATGTGTTATTGGGTGGGGTGATACCATGGAATATCAATAAATATACATGAAGGACAGTAAAAAGGTCAGTGAACTCCGATGAGAAAAGCAATGATGGGTGGGGCGATACCATGGAATATCAATAAATATACATGAAGGACAGTAAAAAGGTCAGTGAACTCCGATGATAAAAGCAATAATGGGTGGGGCGATACCATGGAATATCAATAAATATACATGAAGGACAGTAAGAAGGTCAGTGAACTCCGATGATAAAAGCAATGATGGGTGGGGTGATACCATGGAATATCAATAAATATACATGAAGGACAGCAAAAAGGTCAGTGAACTCCGATGATAAAAGCAATGATGGGTGTGGCGATACCATGGAATATCAATAAATATACATGAAGGACAGTAAGAAGGTCAGTCAACTCCGATGATAAAAGCAGTGATGGGTGGGGGCGATACCATGGAATATCAATAAATATACATGAAGGACAGTAAAAAGGTCAGTGAACTGCGATGATAAAAGCAATGAGATTTGGTCCTCACCCGTATCGGGCAGCTTTGCTCCTCACCAACTGTAACTTCCTCTGCTGTCAAATCAGACCACAAATCATAACTCTTGACCTGTTAGCATAAGAAATCTGGACACAGCCTTAAATAATAAGGGACAAGGGGACAAAAATAGGGATATATTTTAAATGTTGCTCTTATAAATTTGAAAAGTTGCAACAGTAACATATTTTTGCAGTAGCATGCATTTTCTGAAGAATATGTAGTCAGGAACTCAAATGTATGTCATTAATTAGTGACTTAATTCCTCAGTGATTTGCCAGAAATTCACAAATTTTATGAAGAACAGTCCACAAATATCAGTCAAAGATATGGACAATTTGCAGAAATCTGGGCAGTTCAGAGTTATGCCACAAATCATTCACATTTTCCATAAGTCTGAAGTCTGAAGCAACTTTGCATACATCAGTATTCAGAAAATATGCAAATGCTTATATACTAAAACTGAACGATGACCCATATATATATATATATATATATATATATATATATATATACATATATATATATATATATATATATATATATATATATATATATATATATATATATATATATATATATATATATATGGTTTACTATTGACATTGCAAAACTGCATTGGTCGACCAGTCACGTTGACTCAAAATGCTGAATCCGTAATGTCGAAAAAGCAGCCAGTTCAAAATTGAATACATCTAGACCCGTAGTTTGATGTATTCAACATAGGAGGTGACATCAGTCATCCATGCTATGCACCTTAACATACTATTACACTCTACAGTCAATGGTACATTTATTTCACTGTTTTGCAGAGGGACAAGCCCCCCTGCACAACCCATATGGGGGGTGCGCCCCCACAACCCCTGCAAATTATATATACCAACTCTGAGATTGCACTACAGCGAGGAAATGGGGTAATTCCGTGTTCCTCACTGAATCGCGATCTCCATAGAAATTTCTAGACTCAGATTATCAAAGTACACTACCCATTCGGTGTTGTATTCTATACATTTTGGTTCTCACAAATGCCTGTTGGAAATCTGCATTTCGACAGAGTGACACTCGACCGACTGCCATTTGCAAATGTGATAGTAAACCTATACGTATTTATCTGTGTGTGTGTGTGTGTGTGTGTGTGTGTGTATATATATATATATATATATATATATATATATATATATATATATATGAGCCTAATTTGGAAGCTTGAAGTTTCAAAACTTCAAACTTCATATGGTTGAGACCATAAAATCAAAGCTTTGAAACTTTGAATGGTTTAAATGGAGATCACCGTACAGCACGGAATTGGAAATTTCCCATTCTCTTCACTGTAATTCTATCTCAGAGTTGGTCTATTTAATTAACAGGGGGTGTGAAGGTGCCCCCCTGCATAAAAAAAGCAAAACTATTTTTATTTTTTTCTATTGAAGTTTCAAACTTTCAAAACTTTGATGTTATGGTCTCGACCATATGAAGTTTGAAGTTTTGAAAGTTCAAGCTTCCAAACTAGATCTATATATATATATATATATATATATATATATATATATATATATATATATATATATATATATACACACACACACACACACACACACACACACACACACGTGTGTGTGTGTGTGTGTGTGTGTGTGTGTCTGTGTGTGTGTCTGTGTGTGTGTCTGTGTGTATGTGTCTGTGTCTGTGTAATTTGGTTAGCTGAATTCTGCTTATATTCACTCAACTCTTAATGAACAATTTGTTAAAACTAAAATAAAACAGTCCTCTCCCATCTTCACTCATCAGCTTAAACTTAACAGGCTAGCAAAATTATGCAAAGTGAAATAAACCAAGTCAAACAGTCCTCTCCAAAGCAAACTGTCCAGTGAAAACCTTAGTTTATAGTGTTACTGACAATCAAGTATGCATATTTTCTTTGTCTCTGATGTTCTTTACAGCAGTCATAGTACTCTGCCTCACTATTTCGCAAGACAAAAGTGAATGTAAAAAAGAAAAAAAAGGAATGTAGGTATTAACTTAGTTATCAAAAAGATTATGTCACAGATAGTAAATAAAATCAAAAAAATGTAGACGAATTGTTATACTCACCATCATTGTTTTATATTTTTTGCACCAACGCAGCCTTACTCTTTACATTTTATATTGTTTATGAGAATCTTAATGCAGGTCAATAAATGGGTGTGAACATCTGTTATACTAGTCAGAAGGAATCTGTGGTCCTTGCTACTGCGTATACTGGGTGGCAGATGGTAGTCTCCTGCTTAACAATTGCTGCAGGTGCTTCCGCAGGGAGTTAATTAGTTGAGTCCCTCAGGGATCCATGTCAGGACCTCTTCTAGTCAGCATATATTTCTCTGATCTCCAAATCATATAAGAGGCTCTCCAGATAATCCGATTTGAGAGTGATTATAAACTGTGTGTCATCCTAAGGTCTCTATCTGATATGCAAAGCATGTAACTTGAACTTACATATGTTAATAGCTGGTGTTCAGAGAACAAGCTAAAACTAAATGCTAAAAAATACAGTATTGTCACATATGGAAAACAATTCTTCAATAGAAAACATATTGTGAGAGACAGTGGAACAAGGTTAGATAATTCCCTCTCCTTTCATCATCATCATATCAAAATAGTAGGTTCATAGGTTCATAAATGTGTACTAGGCTAATGGCCCTGGAGCCTTTATAAGCCTAGTCCATAGGATTTCCCTGGCATCGTGCTACCCGATGTTAGTTCCCAGTGCCTCTATCAAGTATGGCCACTGAAGTGATCCTCGTGGTGAATTTTTTATTTCCCATCCACTCATCAAGATTTCTCTTGAAGAGGGCCAGTGAGATGCTCTGCTTGACATGTATGGGACGTTTATTCCAGAACATGGGCAGTCTCGGGGTTAAAAACCTGTCCCTCCAGCATGTTCTGTTGATTTTGGTAATGAGGTTGAGGTCTCTGGAGTTTGTGGTGTGAAGGGATTGGGATTTATTTAGATGTAGCATATTTAACAGTGCTGGGTCACACATGGCTTTGTAGATCAAGCAGAGATCACCTCTAAGCAGATGATATGAGACAGAGAATAGTTGGAGTTTTTTAAGTATGTCCATATATGGCATGTGTTTAAGGACAAGGATCCTCTTTGTGAGGTACTTTTGTGGCCTCTCCAGTTGTTGTAGGTGTCTAGTGAGGTTCATAGGTTCATAAGTTCATACTAGGCTATCTACCCTGAGGCAATTATAAGCCTAGCCCGATTCTGTATGGCTTACGCCACCCCTTGATTTGAGTATACTGTGCCCTTTTTAAGGTTTAGTTTACTGTGCCTCTGTCTAATAGTGACACGGGAGTAATCCCTGGGACAAACCTACGATCCCCCATCCACCTATCGAGATTCTTCTTGAAGAGATTCAGTGAGGTGCTCTGCCTCACATGAACTGGAATTCTATTCCAGAGCGAAGGAAACCTCTGGGTTATGAACCTGTCCCTCCAGCAAGTTCTATTTATTTCTGTGCTGAGGTTCAAGTCCCTTGAGCATGTGGCTCTAAGGGATTTAGATTTACTGAGGTGGAGCATGTCCATTAATTCTGGATTTGACATAGCTTTGTATGTCAGGCATAGATCGCCTCAAATTAGGCGGTATGCAACTGAGTAGAGCTGGAGATTTTTAACCGAGCAGCATATGGCATCTGTTTGAGACCCTTGATCCTCTTGGGGAGATACTTTTGGGGTCTTTCTAATTGCTGCAGGTGTCGGGTAAGGTACATCCCAAAAGGGGCATTGTATTCTATGATGGGCCTGATGAGGGATGAATAAAGGGGCACGATTACCTCTCTTGATCTAGATGTGAAACCCTTCGTGATGAGGTGGGCTATGTAGAAGGTCTTTCTAACCACTTTGGCAATGTGGTTTTCAAAGGAGAGATTGCTATCAACTTGGGTCCCCAGGTCCCTAATAACTTTCTCTGTACTTAATGGGTTTCCGCCTATGTGGTAATTTGTGGGCACATTGTTTTTGCCAAATGGTATGACTATACATTTTTTGGCATTTAGCTTTAAACCATGGCGCTGGCACCAGTTATCTGTCTCTGTGAGACCTTTTTGAAGGATGTTTGTGTCAGCTGGAGAGTTGATTATGGCGTCCAGTTTGCAGTCGTCTGCAAACTTGGTGAGCCATAGTCCTCCCACGTTTGCCTGTACCTCAGAAAAGTATATACCGAACAAGAGTGGTCCCAGGCAGAACCCTGTGGGATGCCACTTGTGACCGGTTTCGAGTCTGACATGGCTCCAGCAACTCTCACTCTGTGGGTTCTGTCTTTGAGCCAGTTTGCGACCCATCTTGTGACATAGGGGTTTATATTTAAGCTGGATAGCTTATCTATGATGCCCGAGTGGGGTATTGTGTCAAATGCCTTTGCAAGGTCCAGATAGGCTGTGTGAACTACCTTCCCTTCATCTATGGCTTTGGTGACTGTTTCGAAGAAGTCAATCAGGTTCAAAAGGCAGGATCTGCCCTTGACAAAGCTGAACTGGGTAGGATCTAGTGTCTGTAGGTCCCCAATGTCTTTGTTTATGAGCTCCATGATGATCCTCTCCATAGCCTTGCAGACTAAGCTAGTCAGGCTTATGGGGCGATAGTTTCCAGGGTCCGTAGAGGCTCCACCTTTGTGGAGTGGGACCACTGTTGCTGTACGCCATTCTGTGGGCACATATCCTGTAGTGAGGCTAAGATTGTATAGCTGTTTTATTTGAGGGATTAGTTCCACTTGGAGTTCATGTAGGACGCAACCTGGGACGCCATCTAGTCCCATGGAAGCAGTGTTTTTTGCTTTGGAGAGGGCAGCCTTCACCTGAGCATCAGAGATGTTTGGGAGGCAGCCCTCTGCTGGGATAGATACTTGCTCTTTTGGGGGGGAGGGGGTGATGAAGTTTGCACTGAACCTGTCTGCCAGGATATTGGCGATGTCTGTGGGTTCAGTGTATTTTTTGTCGTTTAGAATCAACTCAGAACAAGTCTGGG
This sequence comes from Protopterus annectens, assembly GCF_019279795.1. Taxonomy (NCBI): domain Eukaryota; kingdom Metazoa; phylum Chordata; order Ceratodontiformes; family Protopteridae; genus Protopterus; species Protopterus annectens. Next base: position 1,349,433,275 of record NC_056726.1, on the reverse strand, counting down.
AGTTGCATCCCAGGTTTCTAACATAACTGAAAAAAGCCTTATGATTGTCTTTGGTGTCCTGTGCAATTTTTCTCTCGAAGCTGGCCTTGGAGGATTTTATGAGGGATCATAATTTTTTGCTAGTACTGATCAGAGATGCCTTCCCTATTAGGGATTTTGCTCTATCATGTAGTAGCTTCCTCCTTCTGTTGTACAGTTTATTTATGGCAGGGGTCCACCAGACTGGACGCCTGCCTTTGGATGATTGTGTCTTGGTTTTGTTTGGGATAGCATGATCCATGCATTCCTGGAGATGTCCGTAGAATGCGTTTATATAGGATTATGCAGTTTGGGCCATAGTTTCCACTGGCCCTGGGGCCTTGAAGGATTCCACTTCGGTTTTGAGAAGTGAGAAGTTCGCTTTTGAGAAGTTTTTCACTGTGGTTTTCTGGGCTGGGGGTGGGGTCGGGATGTGGACATCCAGTGAAATTAATTTATGGTCCATGCCAAATGGGGCATTATACTCTGTGGTCAGTCTAATGAGGGAAGAGAAGAGAGAGACGATGACCTCTTTCTCCCTAGATGCAAAACCCTTCATAATGAGATGTGCCACATAGAAGGATTTTTTGACCACAGTGACAATGTGGTTGTCAAAGGAGAAGTTGCTATCAACCTGTGCTCACAGATCTCTTATAACACCTTCGGTGTTTGTGGACTACCATCGATGTGGCACTTCATGGACACCAAGTTTTTCCCAAAGGGAATGACAGTGCATTTCTTTGGCATTGAGCTTAAGGCCATGGTTTTGACACCAGTCATTGGTCTCAGTGAGGCCTTCCTGTAGAATGCCTATGTCATTTGGGGAGTTAATAATGGCTCCCAGCTTGCAATTGTCTGTGAACTTGGTCAGCCAGAGTCCCTTTGTGTTGGCCTGGACTTCAGAGAAGTAGATGCCAAACAGGAGCGGACCCAGGACTGATCCCTGTGGGACTCCACTCGTGACTGTTCGGCAGTCTAACTTGGAATCCACTACTTTCACAGTGTGAGTTCTATCAGTGAGCTAGTTTGCCACCTACCTCATGATATAGGGGTTAATGCCTAGCTTAGTGAGTCTATCTATAATTCCCGAATGGGGAATGGTATCAAAGGCCTTGGCTAGATCAAGGTAGGCTGTATGAACTACCTTCCCTTCATCCACAGCTCTGGTGACTGACTCAAAGCAGTTGACTAGGTTGAGCAGGCATGATCTACCCTTTACAAAGCCAAATTGCATGGAGTCCAGTGTTTGGAGAGTCCCTATATCCTTATTTATAAGCTCCATGATGATGCATTCCATAGCCTTACATATCAGACTCATCAGGCTAATGGGGCGGTAGTTGCTCCCCCTTTATGGAGTGGGATGACTGTAGCAGTGCGCCATTCAGCAGAGACAAAGCCTGAAGTAAGGCTGTGACTGGACAGGGCACACAGGTGTGGTGCCAGTTCACATTGTAATTCATGTAGAACACAGCCAGGGATATTGTCAGGTCCCATGGAAGTTGTATTTTTGGCCTTGGACAGTGTGGTTTTAACCTGTGTAGCAGTAATATTGGGTACCCGATATTCCTCTGGTATTGTGGTTAGTCCTTTGGGGGGGGAGGAGAAGGGTAAATTTGGCACTGAATCTGTTGCCCAGTATGTTAGCAATATCAGTTGGCTCAGTATAGGAGGTACCAATGTGCAGTAGCTCAGGGCATATCTGGATATTGCCATATAGGTTCTTGACATAACTATAGAAGGCCTTGTGGCTGTCTTTACTATCTGCTGCAATTCTACTTTCATAGCTAGCTTTAGAGGATTTGATGAGGGATCTCAACTTTTTGTTGAGGCAAACAAGGGAGTTTTTCCATTCTTGGGACTTCACCTTTTTCTGCAACACTTTCTTCCTTCTGTTGTAGAGTTTGTTTATGACAGGGGACCATCAGATTGATTTCCGTTTTTTGGAGGAGAGTGTCTTGATTCTGTTGTGTATGGCCAGTTCCATGCATTTGTGTCAGTGTTCATACAGTGCATTGGTGTATGATTCTGCGGTCATGCAATTATTCTCCATTTGCATGGGCGTCGTGAAGTTAGCCACCTCTGATTTTAGAAGCCCAAAGTTGGCTTTGGAGAAGTTTTTCATGGTGGTTACCTTTGTGGGGGATGTGGGTGGGATGTGGATTTCCATGGTGATTAGTTTGTGGTCAGATCTCACCAGGGAGAAGTTGACTAATGGTGTAGGGCAATGGTCACCCATGTTAGAAATAACCAGGTCACGGATGTTGCTACCTCTGTTGGGGGTAAAAATGAGCTGATCCAGGGCATTGGAATTAATGAATTCCAGGAAGCGTTGGGCAAGTGTGTTGGTACATGAGTAGTTTTCCCAGTTAATGGAGGGGTAGTTGAAGTCATCCAGTATGATGGTGTTGTGTTGGACCTTAATATTTTCCAGGGTGCTTAGGGACGTGGAGTGAAACTCTTGGGACATGGTAGGGGATCTATAGCAGGCTACAAACTGAATAGCTGTCTTACCCAGTGCTAGTTGTACCTGAAGTGTCTCTGATGCGTTATGTTGGTCTACTAGTCTGGAGGTATGCATATCCTTTATGAATATGGAGACACCACCGCCTTTAGAGTTTTGGTCAAAGTTCTGGGGCCAAAGGGTATGGAATGAATTGTAGCCTGGTAGCACAAGGGGTTTCTGCTGCTTTGAACCAGGTATCTGTTACTGCACATACGTTGATGTTCTCCATTTTGAGGAGTGCTTCGAGTGAGTGCCTCTTGAGATTTAGACTTTTAGCATTGAGTAGCACGAGCCTCAGATTGCATTTATTGTAGCTGTTATGGTGGCAATTTTGTTTTTAGAATATTGCCTAAAAAAGGCACTATAGGGGTCGCAAGAGCCTTGGCCAGTATCCAGAATCCTAGCAGTGGCAAATGCAGGCCATCTCTGGTAAAGCATCAAGGTCTGTCAATCATGTCACCCCAGGCAGACAGATACTGAATCCCCTTAGAATGACACCAGAAACTTACCAATTGTTGAAGTCAATCATTTTCTGCTTGTACTGTGGTATCATTCCAAGTGACGGTAGGATGCTACTCAGGGCTAGGGTCATACCAGCCTGGTTACATGATCCAAGAGCTCCTCCATATTTTTTATCATGTAGTCCAGAGAGGTATGTCTCAGGTCATTCACACTGACATGGACAATGACAGAGTCATATTTGTACCTGTCGTGGAGTGACCTAAGTGCGTGCATTATGTGATGGATCCTGGTGCCCAACAGGCAGCTGACTGTTACCTTCTCCTTATTCAACCTAGTGAGTGGGACATCAGTGTGCCTCACTATTGAGTCACCTATGACTAGTGTATTGGGCAAGCTGTTTTGCCTTAGGGGTTTGGTTGAGTGAAACACTGTCTAGGTGGGCTATGTGTCATGTGGTTTGTGCTGTGTGCGGTGTTGAGGGCTTTTCTGCCTTGGAGGTCTCTGCTGTCTGCGTAGATTTATATTGAGAGCCTCCACGAAGGTGGGTGTGTGGTTTGTGTTTTTATGTGAGATCTGTGATAATTTATGTTCTGGAGGGCTATGTGTTTCATGTGATGTGGTGCAAGTGTTGACCTTCTCTCTTGACCAGCTATTCCGGTCTTTGCTGGAGAGTGCGTGGCATCTAATTTGGATATATAAGTGCATCTCTCACAAGTCTGAGTGTTGGGAGGTAAGAGGAGAGGGTTGTCAGTGTACATGAGGCAGTTGCTACATTGCCTCAGGATGCCCAAGTTCGCCAGGTTAATAGGAGAAAGCATAGGGAACTGACCTTTAGACATGCCTGGAGGGGTGGGAAATTAGTAAGTACTGAAGTTGTTTTCCTTATAGAAAGTTTAGTGCTGGTAACAGTTTGTGTGCTACAGTAATTGCTACAAGAAGTCTGAATGAAGTGCTAGAATTAATAAGCCAAAGTGCAGGGGAGAAGAGAACTAGCAAGATCTACGGGAAAATGTGAAGAGAAGACTTTCAGTCACCGCTATAGTTTATCCTAGCTTAGCGTCACTGCGAGTCGTGCAAACCCACACAAACACGGGCTTTTAAGGCAGAAAGTTAAAAGGGATAGAAATGCTGCCCAAACAGCCAATAAGCTACAATTTCCGAGCTAGAAACCACTCCTCTTGTGGCAGATAGACTACCTAGTGCTTACCACTCCCACTGATAAGCAGAAAGGCTTCCCTCTATCAGAGAAAGGTCTGGGGCACTCAGAAAAGACAACACAGTCCTGAATACAGCAAATCTGTATCTGGACTATTCTAGTTAGAGAAAAAGGTGGGAAAACAAGCAAACATGCTAGAACTTTTTTGTTTTTTTTTAGCTTAGCACAGAAAATACATATAAAATAGCAATTAAAATCACAGTGCATGCTAGCACACTTGAGTGTGTAGCTAAAATACAGTAAATGCAGTTCATTTAAATGCACTATAACAAAAACGGATGAAATAAAGTGAAGTAAGCAGTATATTTAAGAATAGGTAAAATGGAGATATTTAAAGTCTCTCAAAGCCTCTCTTTCTCCTTTCTGCTGCTCTTGTAGGCTTGCAGGATGCCAAAACAGGATCCATGGAGCTTAAACAAGCACAAACCCATGCAAACACGGGCTTTTAAGACAGAAAGTTAAAAGGGATAGAAATACTGTCCAAACGGCCAATAAGCTATAATTTCCAAGCTAGAAACCACTCCTCTTGTGGCAGATAGTCTACCTATTGCTCACCATTCCCACTGATAAGCAGAAAGGCTTCCCTCTGTCACAGAAAGATCTGGGGCACTCAGAAACTACAATACAGTCCTGAATACAGCAAATGTGTATCTGGACTATTCTAGTTACAGAAAAAGGTGGGAAAACAAGCTAGAACTTTTTTTGTTTTTTTGGTGGGGGGTTAATTTAGCACAAAAAAATACCCTTAAAATAGCAATTAAAACACTTTAAATCACAGTGTAGGCTAGCACACTTGAGTGTGTAGCTGTAATACAGTAAATGCAGTTGAATTAAATGTAGCTAGGGCATTCAATCTATTTGGCACAATTGATTATAAAGGGTACCTCAAGATCTATAGAAGTCCTTACCCCTCTATATTCTGCAGTGATCAATCCCATCATAGAATGCAATGCCCCCCCTTTGGCATATATATTAGTAGACATATCAAGCAGTTGGAGAGACCTTAAAGGTTCTTAACAACAAAACAGATTATGAACCTATAAAAACTTAGCTATCAGGAGAGGCTGGAGGCATTGTCTCTGTATTCAGTGTTCCATAGACTCTATAAAAGTGATGTGTGCCTTGATTTTCAAGTTATCAGGGATCTGGCAGTCAAAGACCTCTTATATGTCCACAAACCAACACATCCAACAAACACCAGGAGGACCAGAGATCTGAACCCATTTTGGCAAATAAACAAATGGTGGACAGACAGATTCCTCATGCATATTTATTCTCTGGAATAAACTTCCACTCTAGATCAAGCAATGTGAAACTGTATCGTTCTTTAAAAAGGAGTTACACAACTGGCTGGGTGTTCACAATTTTACCCAAACTTGACTGGCTTGAATGCTCTTTGAAAAAGGAGGTAAAGTCTAAGGGTGGGTACTGGTAAGGAGTAAATGGCCACAGGACTGATTTGCCTTGTATTTTTTATGATTCTACAGCTGTGACTCAAATGACCCAAATAGATGCTCATGGCCTGGAGGAGCCTCAGGGAAGTTAGTGGCATCGACATACATCTATCGCATTCTGGGGAAAGGTGAAAATGTTTTATGCAGCACTGTTTGATCTCAGTGAAGATTGCAGAGAGGTATGTAGTGAGTCAGTCAGGGATTCATGCTCAACTCCTGCCATGCCGCTTTATCAGTAACCTTGTGAGGGGATTGCATTCTGAGGATGGCATTCATGGAAGCATGCACATCTAACAGACAGGAGGTCATTGTAGGGCCCTCATGCATGAGCATGCATGTCCACTGTCAAGAGGATGATTGTTAGGGTTTACAAGAAAAGCCCCTGATGGTTACCCAAATCACAGTCCCTCTTTTCTGGCTGTCACCCTGGGGACAGGGAATGAATAGCCAGTTGGTCAGTGATGGGGAGGGATGATGGTTAGCAGGCAGCAGGGGAAAAATAAACAATTTATTTATTTAACATTTGTTTACCGGGGAGGTCTGACTTGGTCAGTAGCCCATTTTCGGTGGAGGCCCGGGGGGAAAAGGCTTCAAGTAACAACTATACAATACAATAATCAGTTGTCAAAGTACATAAATTCATACATGTCACAGTATGGTAAGTACATCATATAGTATTTACAGTGTCCTATAAATTGTATACTTAAGGTGGGTCATTTACATAAGGATTACTGTCATAGATTAATCTGAGTCATTTACCCATGGAGTGATGACATCAGGATGACTATCATAGATTATTCAGAGTACAGAATTACAGCAAGTGGAAATCAGAGTGAAATATTTTGAGTACAACATGTGGATCATTGACTCTTGTCGAGAAGTCTTAATAGCAAAATGACAAATATTGTATAAGGAAGCCTCTATATCTGACAGCGTAGATAGGGTTAGATGAAAACTGATATTGTTTAGTTCCTGATGGTATATTGGAAAAGATTAGAAGAGAGTAGAGGAAAAAGGGGAGGTAGGGGAGGTGAGGCAATGGTAAAGGGTGGGAAGATAGATGAAAGTGGTAAGAACAAGAGAGAGGAGAGTGTAAGTGCAGTTAAGAGAGAGGTAATGAGGGAAGAAGTTAAGAAAGTTCAGTTACAGATTTGCTGTTCTGAACTGTTTGGAAGTTTCTAGAAGGCCAGTGCTTGCTTGGGCTAAAGGGAAGTCTCTGTGTTCACCAGTGGGAGTGGTTAACACTGAACAGCCTGCCTGTCCCTGGAGGAGTAGTTACTACCTAGAAGCTGTAGTTTTATTGGCCATTTTGGGTCAATTCTAAACTCCTTGATCTGTCTCTCTTAAAACCAGGCTGCCCCGTGGTTTTGGCATCTTTTCAGGCTTGTTAGTTGTTGCTGAAGCACCTACCAAGAGGAGAAAACGCTGAGAGAAGAAAAGGAGCCACTTTTGTGATTTTAAGTAATTTCTTCTGATTTTTTGTTAAGTTTTACTGCTTTGCTGCCTACTTTTTGGCATTTTCCGGCTTGCTAAAGTTTATATCTGTAACAGTAACAGTACTTGGAACACATCTAGAGCCTGTTTACTGCATTTCATGTGTTGCACTTAATTTAAAATCATTTTTTTCTCTAAAATTTTACCTGATTTTGGCCTAGCACTCAAGTGTGGGGTCATTTATTGCACTGTTGTGATTATTTTGCTGCTTGTGTATCTCTGCTACCTTTAAACTACAACAAAAAGAAAAAAAAAAAGAAAAAGAAATCTTGCTTTTTTCCCACTTTCTGAAAGTTAAGAAAGTTCAGTTACAGATTTGCTGTTCTGAACTGTTTGGAAGTTTCTAGAAGGCCAGTGCTTGCTTGGGGTAAAGGGAAGTCTCTGTGTTCACCAGTGGGAGAGGTTAACACTGAACAGCCTGCCTGTCCCTGGAGTAGTGGTTACTACCTAGAAGCTGTAGTTTTATTGGCCATTTTGGGTCAATTCTAAACTCCTTGATCTCTCTCTCTTAAAACCCTACAACTCTCTTTTTGCGCGGTTTTGCGCACTGAGCAGCGTTGGGCAGCGCCGCCTAAACAGGTTTAAACTATTCCAGGCTCCACAAAGTCTGCTCTTCACTTTTTCCCTTAGAACTGTTCAAACTCTCAAAGTAATCACTCTATTCTCTTTCTAAAGCCCTGCACTTGCTCAGCTCTTATAAGGAACCACAAGCTAACTAAAGCACTACACCCTCCTTGACTTCTCATAAGTATTAGACTCCCGATTGGTCCTTCCTGATCAAGTGAAAAATCAGTTCCCTTCCCTAATCTGATCAGTAAAAAAACAGTTCCCTATACTAATCTGGTATGTCCAAGGGTCAGTTTCAAGGTTACTCTCCAGTCCAGCTGGTGAATCTGGGAATTTTGAGGCAATGTTACAATTGCCTTATGTACACAGACAACCCACTCCTCCTTCCAACAAACTAATACATGTGAGAGATGCAGTTACACAGCCAAACTGGAGACAGAGCTCTCTCAACCCAAGACTGGCACAGTCAGTCAGGAGGAAAAGGTAACCACCCACACCACAAATCCAGTCTCACACAGACCTATTGCATATGCATACCCAACACATAAACACACAAAAACATACTCGGAGGCTCTAAATAAAAATCTGCCTAAACAGCAAAGACCTCCTAAGCAGATATTCAAGCAACAGCCACCCCTCAACAATACCCACAAATCACATATCTCACAAAATCAGTGTGCCTCACAGTCACAGCCCATAAGGCCAAACAACACACCAAATACACTTGTTATAGGGGACTCTATCGTCCGGCACACTGACATCCCACTCACCAGACTGAACAAGGAGAAGGTCACTGTAAGCTGCCTGTTGGGTGCCAGGATCCGCCACATAACGCAAGCACTCAGGTCACTCCAAAGCAAGTACAAGTATGACTCCGTCATTGTCCATGCTGGTGTGAATGACCTGAGACATACCTCCCTGGACTACATGAAAAGAGACATAGAGGAGCTCTCTGACCATGTAGCCCAGGCTGGTATGTCCCTGACTTTGAGTAGCATCTTACCCTCACCAAGAATGATGCCACAGTATAAAGACAAAATGATCAGTTTCAACAATTGGCTAAAGTATTGGTGTCATTCAAAGGGGATCCAGTGTCTGTCAGCCTGGGATGACATGCTCGACAAACCACGTTGCTTCGCTAGGGACAGCTTGCACCTGTCACCCTTAGGCTTTCGTATACTGGCCAAGGCTCTTGCCTCCCCCATAGTGCCTTTTTTAGGCAAGGCTCAAAGGACAAACCCACCTCCATAGACAACCCAAAGATAAAAAAACTAAAGTTAATGCTACTCAATGCCAGAAGTCTAAACCTCAAGAGGCACGCACTCGAGACTCTCCTCAGTATGGAGAAAATCGATGTCTGTGTAGTAACAGAAACCTGGTTCAAGACTCCTGAGAGCACCCCAGCACTACCAGGTTATAACTCATACCATGCGTTTTGGCCCCAAAACTCAGACCGAAGCACAAAAGGAGGGGGAGTATCTATATTCATCAAAGATACCTACACCTCCAGGTTAGTGGCACTGCACGAAGCATCGGAAACCATCTATGTGCTACTAACAGTGGGCAAAACTGCCTTTCAGTTTGTAGCCTGCTACAGAACACCCTCCCTATTACAGGAACCCCACTTGGCATTCCTGAGAACACTGGAGAATATGAAGGTCTCTCCAAACACTATGTTATTGGGTGACTTCAACTACCCAAACATTGACTGGGAAAACTACTCAAGCCCAAACACCCTCACCCAATGATTCCTTGAATTTATAAACTCTAACGCAATGGAACAACTGGTCACCACTCCCACAAGAGGGAACAACATATTGGACCTGGTCATCACCAACATGGGGACTCTATGTTCCACACCAGAGGTAAACCCCTCATTGGTAAGATCAGACCATAAACAAATTTCCCTGGACATCCATATCCCGTCCCCACCCCCAGCCAAGGAAATCACTGTAAAGAATTTCTCCAAAGCCAACTTTGCACTTCTCAAGACTGAGGTGGAATCTTTCAAAGCCCCTGGGCCAGAGGATAATACAGCCCAATCCACAGAATCCCTTACAAATGCATTCTATGAGCACCTGCAGGAATGCATGGATCGTGCTATCCCAAATAAAACCAAGACTCACTCCTCCAAAACAAGAGACCAGTCTGGTGGACCCCAGCCATAAATAAGCTATACAACAGAAGGAGGAAGCTACTACATGACAGAGCAAAATCCCAAAAAGGAAAGGCATCTCTGATCAGTATTAGCAATAAACTTTGATCCCTCATAAAATCATCAAAGGCCAGTTTCGAAAGAAAAATTGCCCTAGACACTAAAGATAATCACAAGGCCTTCTTTAGTTATGTCAGAAACATGGGTGGAAACTCCCAGATATACTCTGAATTGTTGCATAACAGTACAAAATATACCAAACCTACAGACATAGCCAACATCCTGGCAGACAGATTCAGCGCAAACTTCTCCCCCCCTTCCCCCCCAAAGGAGCAAACGCCTATCCCAACTGAATGTAACCTCCCTGACATCACAGATGCACAGGTGAAAGCTACCCTCTCCAAAGCAAAAAACACAGCATCTATGGGACCGGTCGGTGTCCCAGGCTGTGTCTTACATGAGCTCCAAGAAGAACTGAACCCTCACATTAAGTTACTGTTCAAACTTAGCCTTACTACAGGATATGTACCCAAAGAATGGCGTGCAGCTACAGAGGTCCCACTCCACAAAGGTGGTGCCACAACGGACCCCGGAAACTATCGCCCCATAAGCCTGACTAGTCTGGTCTGTAAAGCTATGGAGCGTATTATCATGGAACTCATAAACAAAGACATTGGGAGCCTCTAGACACTGGACCCTACCCAATTCGGCTTTGTTATGGGCAGATCTTGCCTCTTAAACCTAGTTGATTTCTTTGAAACAGTTACCAAAGCCATAGATGAGGGCAAGGTAGTCCACACAGCCTACATGGACCTCGCAAAAGCCTTTGACACAATACCCTACACGGGCATCATACATAAGCTTACCAGCTTAAATATCAACCCCTATATCACAAGATGGGTTGCAAACTGGCTCAGAGATAGAACCCACATGGTCAGAATCGCAGGTGCCATGTCCGAATCTAAACCAGTTACAAGTGGCGTCCCACAAGGCTCAGTTCTGGGACCTCTCTTGTTTGGTATATACTTCTCTGAGGTTCAGGCTAACACGGGGGGATTATGGCTGACAAAGTTCGCAGATAACTGCAAACTGGGGGCCATAATCGAATCTCCAGCTGACACAAGCATCCTCCAAAAGGGTCTCACAGAGACAGATGCTTGGTGCCAGAGCCACGGCCTCAAGCTAAATGACACTGGACCCTACCCAATTCGGCTTTGTTATGGGCAGATCTTGCCTCTTAAACCTAGTTGATTTCTTTGAAACAGTTACCAAAGCCATAGATGAGGGCAAGGTAGTCCACACAGCCTACATGGACCTCGCAAAAGCCTTTGACACAATACCCTACACGGGCATCATACATAAGCTTACCAGCTTAAATATCAACCCCTATATCACAAGATGGGTTGCAAACTGGCTCAGAGATAGAACCCACATGGTCAGAATCGCAGGTGCCATGTCCGAATCTAAACCAGTTACAAGTGGCGTCCCACAAGGCTCAGTTCTGGGACCTCTCTTGTTTGGTATATACTTCTCTGAGGTTCAGGCTAACACGGGGGGATTATGGCTGACAAAGTTCGCAGATAACTGCAAACTGGGGGCCATAATCGAATCTCCAGCTGACACAAGCATCCTCCAAAAGGGTCTCACAGAGACAGATGCTTGGTGCCAGAGCCACGGCCTCAAGCTAAATGCTAAAAAGTGCATAGTCATCCCTTTGGGAAAAACAAGGTGCCCACAAATTACCACATAGGTGGTAATCCATTAAATATGGAAGAAGTAATTAGAGATTTGGGGACCAACGTAGATAGTAATCTCTCCTTTGATAATCACATTGCCAAAGTGGTTAGAAAGACCTTCTATATAGCCCATCTTATCACGAAAGGGTTCACATCTAGATCAAGAGAGGTCATTGTGCCCCTCTACTCGTCACTCATCAGGCCCATAATTGAATACAATGCCCCTTTTGGGATGTACCTTACCCGACACCTGCAGCAACTGGAGAGACCCCAAAAGTACCTCACCAAGAGGATCATGGGCTACAAACAGATGTCCTATGCAGCTCGACTAAAGAAACTCCAGCTCTACTCAGTTGCTTACCGTCTACTCAGAGGCGATCTATGCCTGACATACAAAGCCTTGTCAAACCCAGAATTAATGGACATGCTCCACCCCAAAAAAAACAAGTCCCTTAGAGCTACACGCTCCAGGGACCTAAACCTCAGCACAAAAATAAATAGGACATGCTGGAGGGACAGATTCATTTCCCAAAGGCTCCCCTCACTCTGGAATAGAATCCCAATTCATGTTAGACATAGCCCCTCGCTGACCCTCTTCAAGCAAAATTTGGACGCGTGGGTGGGAAATCGCAAATTCACCCCTGGGATCTCTCCTGTGTCCCTGCTAGACAGAGGCACAGTAAACTAATCTTAAAAGGGTACCTTCTGTGACCTACTTTACAGAGGCACAGTAGGCTAATCTAATAGGGAGGCGGAAGCCAAATACACTCTGGCTAGGCTTATAAATGCCCTAGGGCAGATAGCCTAGTATCTACCTATGAACCTATGAACCTATAAGTAAAGGGATCCTCATCACCCATTATTCTGTAAGTGTAGTTAAGAGAGAGGCGATGAAGAGGGAGGACGTACAGGGATCCTCATCACCCATTATTCTCCCACTAGCTCTCTATGCAGCTCATGAAGAGGGAAGAAGTGAAGGGATCCTCATCACCCTTTATTCTCCCACTAGCTCTCTATGCAGCTCAGGCCAAGATCATCTATAGATCGACAAACCCAGGACCACAATAGAAAGTAACAGCTATAGCTACCATCCTACCATTTCTTGGAACAAGCTGCCTATTGAAATTAGATCCCTCAATTAGCTTAAACAATTCAAAGCTGCCACCAAGGAATACCTGAAAAGTCACTGGTCCTGTCACTGTACTGACCCCACTTAATATTCCCTACTATCCCTAAGACACCTTCCTACCTGCCCTTTATGTTGTTTTTCTCTGCTGACCTCTTCCTCTCTTTTATCTAAGTGCTCTTCCTAGCTATCCTTAGCTCGCTGATTCCTGGTGTCTCTACCAAAGAACTGTTACCTCCTTACACTACTATCAATAATTCACATCTCTCATCTCTCTCCTTCAGCAACACCAAAATGTTACTATGTTTCCTCCAAACATGACTCGATTGATAAGATGGTATCTTCTCTGTCATATACTGTTTTTTATTGCTTCTTTATCACATTTTATCAATCCTGTTACATACTGTTATACATTGTTTCCTTTATTATACTTTTTATTTACTTTTATTGTAAAAATGTATTTCCTGTATAACTTTGTTAACTACCTATGCATAACCTTTATTTTAATGTTTGTGGAGCTTTTCTCCCTGGGCCTCAGGTGAAAAAGGGCTATTCAGCTCAGCCAGACTATCTCTGTCAACAAATGTAAAATAAATAAATAATAAAATAAATAAATAAAGGAATACAAAAGAGAAACAAAAATTGAAACTGAAAGCATCCCTGTATTTTTTAAATGCAACATAATGTTATTTGCAAAGTAAAATTCCCAGAAATTCATACAAAACTGTAGCTTGATAAACAACAACAAATAAAATTGACTTGGGGTTATACTTGTCTGATACCATACAGACAAGTAAGTAAGCACTGTGACAAAGAAACATACAAATTTAGCAGAATAATGGAATATCTGAGGAAAACAGTTGCCAGGAGAAAATGTGATTTTTTTATCATCAACGTGTACAGAATCCTACACTGCCAATAAGTGCAGTTCTGGAAAACTCATTTTAATATCAGGAACAAGAAATGGATAACTCTGAATAAGGAAGAAATATAGTATACAAGCCTACATCAGAAATCACAATTAAGTTATCCTAAAGTTTATATATAATGCTGGGGAAAGAAGTAGAAGGGTAGGGATATTTATTCTAATACCACCAGAAAATCAAAATAATAAAAATGATACCATTGAGTCAAATAAATATTGCCTAATCAAAGTTCTTATACCCAAGGCAAATTTTGATACTCATGTCCAAATAATTCATAGTGGCTGTCAGACAAAAAATATGAGCAAAATCATCTCATACCACATTGCTCCAAGGTTATACAAGACCATACTTATCAGTCCTTGTCCAATTACCAGCATACATATCTGTTACTTACAACTCTTCAGAAATACATTTGTATATCAGCTGGTGAGGCCAGATAACAAAATATTGCTGCTTAGAAATAAGCAAATAATATATGTTTTAAACACTGTGTGCTCATGATAATATTGATTAGCAATGGTGTTGTCTTACAGTAGTAGACAACATATTTGCCAGAAGACAGTCAAACATACATGACAGATGAGGCTGGCATTTCACACACATTACTTAAATCTCAAAGGTTGTGTCTACCACACTTCAAAATGCACACAATCTACAGAGAATGTTACAGTAAAGAGTAAAGGGAAGCCATCAACACTGGGGAAATGAATGTGAGATTGCATGACAAAGAACACGGTAGTAAAATTCTAATTACTTGCATTATTGACACATGTAGCCAGAGTGTTTATACACATTAATATATGAATAATGTCATTCATTTGAAGCTTTATATACAAACTGCAGAAACATAAGGAAAGTGCGACAGCTGTCTTCCAGCTTGTCCTATATTATGTAAACAAGTGTGTGAGAAATCTATGTGTTCTCATCATGGATGTCTGTGCTACATCTACCTAACTAGGCTAATGCAGACCCATACAGCAGTGATTTTATATTCTGCCAGTAGGTCTCTGAAGTGTCTCAATGTGGAGTTAATATGCTACCCACAAACAAAATAGGTCTAACCACAAACCACACACATGTACACATGCACACTTACTGAAATAAGCAAATACTCAACTAATCTGTACAAATAAGCCCAAAAACTGGAAAATCCTACCCACACATGGAAATGACCGCCCTCCCAAACCACAATTAGAGTAGGAAACTTAGAAAATACACAAATAAATTCCAATACTGCACATTATACCCCTTAAGGAAAAATGCAACAAATGTACACTAAACATATACTTTGTACTTCTTCCTCAATGTGCATGCAAAATACAACATCTGAATTTGAGTAATTCATCACAGTTAAAGTGAAATTTTCTCAGAAATAATCAAAGCTGTACATACCTGTAATATTCAGCAGCTGCCTGATGCAATTATATTACATTATGATGCGACAGCAGTCTTCTACCATGATGATTACTTATTTTTGAAATGACCCCTCAAAGACCTACCAAGTAACTTTACAACAAAACATGGTCATCATCCCTAATGCACCCCTCAAAAGGATCTAAATTCATAATTCTGTATTTCATAAAAGTCAACTAATTTTGTTCTAAGTATAGGGCAAAAAGAATTAAGCAGTATGAAAGGATCACACTCAACTCTTTTCCAACTGTTCTCACTGAATGTTAAGTTCTCAAATGAGACCAAAATCCTTTAGGAAGATGGAATCAGGCCCCAGCAATAAATCCTTCTGTACAACTACTCATACACTGAAAGTCAGAAATTGTAATCCTTTCAGGGAGAAACACTTGATAGTAAGGAAATTGCTCAGTCATACAGAGAGAACTCTGTCTCCACTGTGTCATCAACAAGAACGGTCACATTTTCACCTAATTTCGCACCTTTTGTGGAATATTCTCTTTGCTATTGAAATGTTTTCAAGTAACTATTCAACTCGCACTTGTAGTCAACAATGATGAAACCAAGTCTGTAATAAAACGCCTCTTACTTATTAAGGCTTTCTATACCACATATAACATTTTAAGAATATTGCCATTATTTGTATAGATATTACTTAGCATGTAAGTACAAAATGTTAGTTAAAATGTAATTAATGGTATAAATTGCAAAAACGTTTGTGTGTTTGCCAAGACTGAGATGAAAAAATTTCAACAAAATTTTGAAAAAGTACTCGATATTAGCGCTATATATGTAGGGTAAATAATGGCAGCTTTACAGATCATTTGTAAACAAGCATATTTACATATGTTCCATATAGGTGACTGTGTGGTCACCACATCTCTCAACCTCTTAGTGCTAGAAATCTTGACAGAGCCTAAAATGGTTGGGGAACAAAGGCCCAAAAACAGAGACAGATTAAATATCGCTCTTATAAACTTAGAAAGGACTTGTGCTAGCATGTATTTTCTGAAGTCTCTGAATTCTCAAAAATGTCTATCATTGTTGAGTGACTTCAGTCTCATTGATTTGCCAGTAATCTCAAATTTTATGAGAAACACACAACAATATAAGGAACAAATCTGAGCAGTTTGTGAAAATCTGGACAATTGAGAGATATAATGGTCACTGACCATCAGTGGCAGATGACAAATAATGAAAAGAGGAGGGCAGCCGTTCATCTTCATTGAGATGTTCTGAATCTTATTATCTGTGAATGAATTTACTGCTGGAGTTGAAACATGCATGGTGACTAGGTAGCCAGTATTGGTTTGCATTCCAATGTCAGCTAAATTTGAGGTCTGTGCTAGCAAATGTATATATTTAAGTTAGCAGAAAGTAAGCACTGCAACCAAATGTGCAACAAAATATTAATATTCAATGTAACCTATTATAAAACAATATGTTAGTGGTAAAGCCTGGCCCCATGTCTTGATTACAATGTAATCTATTACAAAAAATATGTTCGTGGTAGAGCCTGGCTCCGTGTCTTTTTGAGTCCCGGTAACTTCCTGTTAGGCGACTTTATGTTCCACAACCTGCAAGCTGCACTGTAATTGGTCTGGGGAAGAAAACAGCTAACTGATTTAGTATCTCACTCCCTGGCAGAATGAAGATTACAGTTGGGTCACCACAACAGAATGTCAAGTTGTACAAAGGAAAACTCTTGTCTGCTGGTGCACTTGCACATAAAAGCTATTAGAGCGCTTTACCATGTGACACCTACTGGTGCTATAGTTCTAGAATAGGACTTCAAGAATCACATGAGGAGATCAACCATAATCTACTAGGTATGTATGTGTAAACAGCTTGTCTGATGCTCCTAAGACAAAAATATGTTAAATCATAAGGATGCTCATAAGTGTACTTGATGGCAGACCACCTTGGTCCAAAGGTTGATGACTGCCTTTTTAGTCATCTCATTAAAAGTGAAGCCATATGCTGTCAGCTGTCAGCTCAGGAGAGGTACACAGCTGTCAAGTAATCTCCATTTGTGCTGTCTTGGGTCACTTAGCATGAGTGATTGCTGGACAGATCCAGGAAACCACAACATGCAGAAAAGATATATCGGCAATGTTTAGCTGATGCAGCTGCATGGAATGAGCTCACCTTCCAGCTTTAGAAGATCTCCCATTTACCTGGAGAGTCTGGGAATGGGGATTCAGAATGGATCCTGTTCATGATTTCAGTAGCTTAGGCAGTAGCAAGCATCAGCAGCCTAAAGTGGTCAATGCTTGTCATGACAGTAGCCTGAATTCTGCTGGTAGCCATCTGAGGAAAGACATGGTTAGAAAAAAAAAGCAGTGCAGAAGGCTGTGGCTACAGTGTTTTATCTCCTGACTTTTTTCTCCATTAAAAAGGAAGTGCAGTTGACATCATGCCATGATATTGCATTTTCAAAATAAATGCATCTCATTGATGAGGCAATATACTGGGTGTTAGCTGTTAGACACACATTGCACCTTTCAACAATACATTTTGTTGTACTTGTTGGACTTCCTGCATGTTTGATTGCCTTGTAACTTGATGGTGCTGTTCCACATGCATGGACATACTTGTCTTAAAAAATATTTTCTGGAACACGCTGACATTACCTGGGATGTACTGTGGTACAGAAGGTATACTGTGTGAGACTTGTGTCCAAGCCTTCAGGATATTTACTTACAGGCCACAAATGCTGCTGAGCTCTACATGCTTCCATAAGCCTTATTGTTACCTACCATTCATGTGATAAGTTTAGCTCTTGTTCTGTATGCCATTCTTTGGCACAGAGAGTGCCCATCAGTAGGGTACATGGTTCATCCCACTCTGCTTGATCTCATACAGCTAAGCAAAACAACCACCACAGTGAATGGCCACATCAAAGATGGTAATCTTCACAGACACAGAAATAAAACATGCTGGAACAATAGTTTCCTCTTCAGCCAAAGCTGATGACACACATCTGAAATTCCCACTCTCCAGTGAAACAAAATGTGAATTATCTGTTGACAAACATTAAGTCTCATCTCACAAACCCTCATTCAGGTCTTTGGCCTAAGAGTGTCTATGAGTTATACACCCAAGGTATGGAGAACAGTTGTTGTAATGCCCTTGAATAAAAGATGTCCTCTACTGGCTCTCAGAATCATAGTTCTATTAGTTTTACTAGAAATATTTGCAAGAATAGCAAGTACGTTTTAGTTGAAGTCATTCACAATGAAATAGGTGACCTGAAATCCCTGGATGCTAAACAGTTTACAACAGAGAAATCATGTCTGCTTGCTTGGATTGAGTTCTTGGAAACAGTTAAACAGCCCACAGATAGTTGACATATAGTCCATGATGCCTACATGGACCTTGTCTAGGCCATTGAAACATTGATTGGGAATTTTGCATAATGGTTAAGGTATTTACCTTAAAAAAAAGGTACAGGGTTTGATTCTCACATGGGGTAATTGGCTAGGCTTAAAATGGCCCATAAGGGTAGTTATCTCCCATACTGGAATTATTGACAAACTCTGCCCATTTCAGCATTAACTAATGTAGCTTGCTGAATAGGTAATTGGCTTTGACAGAAACTCTTCTGTTAAAGTCAGGGTTGTTTGCTCTAGAAAGAAATAATGTCACCAGCAGTGTTCCACAGGGTTCTAAACTGTGCACCCTTGCCTTTGATATACAGTACATGTATGTACATACACAGAGAAAGAAAGAAATATAGCTAGACAGATGGGCATAAGTTTTTTTAGTGAAACTGAAACTCAACTTAACTAAATCAGGAAAACTTAAAAAAAAAAGAACAAATGATTTTGTACAGTGTAAAATTATTTGTTGATTACTGTTACAATTTGTTTTTTTAAAGATGTGTAAGTAACATCACAGTTTGGTTTATTACGGTGTGCTGTATTGTGTTAGCTGATGGTGCATTTCCAGGGTTTTCTCCCTTTCTTTCGCTGTAGTGGCACAGTATAGTTGTTCTATATAAGTTTGAGGGGTGGGGTAAAGTTTCTCCATATTGGTGGTACAGCGGGGCTTGCACCCTGAAAAAAAATATTTTGCTTTTGTGTTCTTTTTTTGAGATTTTCTATTTTAGGTACGTTGTTTCAATATGCTGAGATTCAATAAGTTTAGTTTCAATAACAACATATATATCCCTATGTCTATATACCTATATCCATATGTCTATATATCTATATCCATATCTATATCTATCTATCTATCTAACTATATATATATATATATATATATATATATATATATATATATATATATATATATATATCGTAAGAGATTACTAGATTAACAACTTAAGAGCCATTACAAGCCTAGCTATTATTACCTGACTTGTACTGGATTTTCAATGCCTAAGGACTAGGGAATGGTTTAGGTTTGTGCCTATGTCTTTGATTATTTTGCATAGTGCCTCTGTCCATAAGGGACACAGGCACCACCCCAGGAGTGAATTTACTATTCCCCATCCATTGATCCAAACTGCATTTGAAGAGGGTCAAGGAAGGGCTCTGTTTTACATGATTAGGTAGCCTGTTCCAGAGAAGGGGCAATCTCTGAGACAGATATCTGTCTCTCCATCATGTTTTGTCATTTCACAAACCAGGCTTAGATCCTTAGATCGTGTGACCCTTGTGCAGTTTCCCTTGTGAATGTGCAACAGTTCGATGATAGTGGGATTTGTAACTGCCTTGTAGGTTAGGCATAGATCACCTCTTAATAGTTGGGTCTATATTATTTTGTCAAATGGCTATTCAGCGAATAGCAATTTGTCAAAGACTTATTTAGCAAAGCCGCTTTTCATCGAATGGCAAATTTTAACTAGGGCAAACCAGTGGTTGGACATCATCTGGAATTTGCCCTTTTCCTCACTGTAGTGTGATCTATGAGTTGGTATATTTAGTTAGGGAGGATGTGGGTGGGGGATAGCCCTCACCTTGGCAGGTTTTAAATTTTATTTTATTTTGCAGTAGCTCAGTTGGCCACCCATTTGTTTGCACTACATAAAATTTGCCATTCAGTGAAGAGCTGCTTCGCTAAATAGGTGTTTGATGAATGGCTTTTCGCTGAATAGCCATGCAACGAAATGATAAAGACCCTAATAGTCAGTAGTAGACAGAATAAAGGGATATTGCTTTTAGTCTATCTGGATAGGACATGTTGTTTACACCCTGTATTGTTTTTTGTAAGGAACCTATGAGGAAGCTCCAAATGATGCAAGTGCCTGGTTAAGTGCATGCCAAAAGGTGCAGTGTATTTAATTATTGGTCTGATGAGGGCCAAGTACAATGGGGCTATAGCCGCCTTGGATCTGGATGCCATCTCTTTATCTATAAATTGTGCCACATCGAAGGCCATGCATTTAATTTTAGGCCATGGTTCTGACACCAATCATTGGTCTGAGTCATACCCTTCTGACGAGTATGTACATCACTGTGGAATTCAATGATTGTCCCAACTTGCAGTTGTCAGCAGACTAAGTCAGCCAAAGGCCTCCTATATTATCCTTGACTTCAGAGAAGTCAGTTCCAAACAGGAGTGGTCCCAGCACTGAGCTCTGTAGTATACCACTAGTAACTGTCCTCTTGCTAGATATGGATTCACCCACTGTAACATTTGTCCTGGCCATGAGCCATCTGGCTATCCATCTGTTGACAGAGGAGTTTATGCCTAGTTTTGTGAATTTATCTTTAATACCTGAGTGGGGAACTGTGTCAAATGTCTTAGCCAGGTCAACGTAGGCAGTATGCACTGTTTTACCATCATCCATGGCCCTAATGACTATCTCAAAGAAATCTGCCAGACTGAGCAGGCATGACCTGCTCC